>NW_027313095.1:0-23722 GCF_040954645.1 Diabrotica undecimpunctata
GACTTGACCAACGGAGCTCACTTGAACCTGAATTTTAACATGGGCAGAGTCCACTTTATGCCGTAGATATATATATATATATATATATATATATATATATATATATATATATATATATATATATATATATATATAAATTAGACTTCTATCAGCCTAGAAAACAAGCTGGACTTAGATCGGGATACAGCACTAACGACAACTTACTAGCGATAAAGAACCTGATAGAGAAGTCTGTAGAATACAACAAACCATTTGCACTGATATTTGTCGACTACGAGAAAGCATTCGATACCATAAGCCATCAGAAAATCTTAACAGCATTGACAGAATGCCGAATATTCTTCTTCTTCTTCCTCTTTATAAGCAATTCTGCTTGTTCATTGGCGGATTAATACCTCTATGGAAGGTTGATACTCCATCTTTTGCGCGATCGTCCGATACTTCTTCTGCCGATTGGTGACGTATCTCTTGCTATTTTGACGACACAGGTCTCCTCCATTCGGCTTATTGTGGTTATTCCATTCTTTTTTTCTATTTTTGTGTCCATTCATTTATAAACTTTGTTATTGTTATTGTTATTCAATCCCCATTGTTATTCAATCTGTACAGCGAAGCAATATTTTTAAGAAAGCAATATCAGAGGAACAACAGGGTATATCAATAAACGGAAAAATATTAAACAACATAAGATTCGCAGACGACACTGCTGTTTTTGCAGACAGTCTAGAAGCATTGCAACGCTTAGTAAATAGATTACATTAAGTCAGTATCAAATATGGACTACAAATGAACGTTAAGAAAACCAAGTTCATGATTATTTCTAAGCAACATACAGTAGGAAGGCTAGATATCGAGGGAAAACAAGTAGAAAGAGTAAATAACTACAAATATCTGGGAGCCTAGGTAAATGAAAACAATGACCAATGTAGAGAAATAAGGACACGCATATGAAATTGCAAGACAAGCATTTATAAAAATAATTTATAAAAATGAAAACAATGTTTGTCAATCGACACCTTCCTCTGGATCTGAGGATAAGAGCCTTAAGTTGCTACGTGTTCTCGACTTTATTGTATGGAATGGAAAGCTGGACACTAAAAGTTGATAACATAAAGAAGTTGGAATCATTTGAGATGTGGTGCTATAGAAGGATTTTGAAAATACCATGGACCCAACGAGTTACAAATGCAGAAGTGTTAAGAAGGCTACAAAAGGATTGCGAGGTCATAAAGCACATCAAAACAAGAAAGCTGGAATATTTAGGCCACTTACCAGATGTTAGAAAATATGAGATATTAAGGCTCATAATGCAAGGTAAAATCATGGGTAAAAGATCCATAGGAAGACGAAGAATTCCTGGCTGAGAAACCTAAGAGAGTGGTATAGTTGCAGCTCAGTAGATCTTTTTAGAGCAGCCACCAATAAGTACAGATAGCTGTGATGATAGCCAACCTCCGATAGGAGAAGGAACTACAAGAAGAAGAATTTATAAACTGTACGTTACATTTTCTTCTAATGTCTTCATTTCTCTTTCAATCTCTCAGCGCATTTGGTGTAATTCTTCTCAGTACACTCATCTCTGCCGTTTCCAGTAGCCTTTGCGTTGTGGCTATGTCGGGTCTTATTTCTGAGGCATATGTCATTATTACACTGGCTTTATAAATTCTTGATTTCATATCAGTGTTAATGTGTCTGTTTCGCAATATAGTGTTATTAAGGCATCCTGCCAGTCTATTTGCTTTTTTTACTTGATCTCTCACTTCTTGGTCCAGATCTCCATAGCTAGACAGTGTAATTTCCAGGTATTGTATTTCCATTACTTGTTCAATACTGATGCCATCAGTTTCTATTTTACATCTGGTTGGTTCTTTGCTGACTACTATGGTTTTAGTTTTTTGAGATGAGATTGTCATATTAAATTCTTTTGCTCTTATGTTAAAGCTGTGGACTATTGCGTCGTCTGCGTAACAGAGTATTTTGATTTCTTGTTTCCCATTCTGTATCCTCTTCCTTTGTTAACCGTTTTGATGATTTCATCCATGATCAAATTGAAGAGCATGGGGCTCAATGAATCCCCTTGTCTTATCCGCTGCCTATTTCTATAGGTTCTGTAAGTTGTCCATCTATTCTAACTTCCATTTTGTTGTTTTTAGCGATTTCTCAGTAATTTGCTTTATAACGAATATTGCATCTGTAGACGATCTTCCACTACGAAAACCCTGTTGTTCATCTGCTAAACTTATCCTCTGATTTATTAGCTCTTGTAAAATTTTAGTTGTAAGTTTTAGCGTAGTATTTAACAAGTTATACCTCTGTAGTTTTCTGGCTGTTTTTTATCTCCTTTTTTGAATAGTAGAATTAGTTCGCTCGTTCTTCATTCTTCCGGTACTCTATTGTGTTTTATAATTTATTAATTAATTTTGTCAATTGTTCTGTTATTGCTGCTCCACAATATTTCAATAACTCGTTTGGTATCCCGTCTTTAAATGCTGATTTTTTGTTCTTCAGGTTTTCAAGTATTTTCCGAACTTCATGTACATTTATATTAAGTCCTGCATTTGTGGTAATTTCTGGGCTAATATTCTGGGCTTTGAGCGTAAACTAAAATTGTGGAAACAGCATCTTTTGCAAAATAATGTGTCTCACTTTGCACATTTAGAAAAAACGTTATTACTTCTCAAAAATATGCAAAATATGTTAACATTTCAGTCAACGAATTTCAATTGCGATTCCAAACGTTCAAAGCTGAGAAGGACAGCAGTTTCCATGAAAATGTTTTCCTCGTCATTTAATATCGATGTGGATACAGTTATACTTGTTATTATTATTATTGTTATATAACAAATGAAGGTAGCTCAAACATGAGCTACAATGAGCGGAACATCACTAGTGTAGGTACAAAAAAGTAGTGGTCCAAGTACTGATCCTTGTGAGACTCTACTCTTGACTGGCTTATCTAGTGAGTGGTCTTCTCCACGTAAGCTTGAGTACCTCGGCCACGTGATGCGGAACGAAGAAAAATATCGAATCTTCAACTTGTTATGCAGGGTAAAGTATTTGGCAGAAGAGGACCGGGACGCCGTCGTATCTCGTGGTTGAAAAATCTCCGACAATGGTTTGGGATGACCTCAGCGGAGCTGTTTCGCAGAGCAGTCAACAAAACCATGATAGCCTTGATGATCGCCAACATCCGGACCGGATAAGGCACTGAAGAAGAAGAAGGTCTTCTCCAACATGAACCCTCAAGTATCTATCTTATGGAAAATCTTGAATCAAAATGTTAAACTTTCCGCGGATACCATAGTGATCCAATTTGGCCAGTAATCGACTTTTGGAACACGGTCGAAAGCTTTGGAGAAGTCTAAGGATGCCGATTGTTTAAAAATAATGACCAATCATTTACACAATGAAGTAAGTTTGTGATCGTTGAATGACTTTTGATAAAGCCATGCTGTTGGTGAGGGATGACATTTTCTTGAAGAAGAAACTCACGACATAGTTTCCGAAATAATCTATTCCATGACCTTGTCGACAATAGGATCCAGGCTGATTGGACGATAATTATTGCAATCAAATTTATATCCTTTCTTTGATTATAGGAGTAACCGAAGTCAATTTCAAGGACGAGGGGAGAGAACCTTGATTAAACGAAGCATTCATTATGAGAGACATAGGGAGCGTTACAGATTCTGCACATTGTTTGAGGAAAAAGGAGGTGAGTCCGTCTAATCTTGGTGATAAATTATTGTGTAGTTTTCATAACTGACGTTTAGTTGCATCCGATGTGAAAGATATATTATCAAGAGTTTTAAACAAACGTGGGCACATGATTTGAGGAATGGTATCGTTAGGTTCATCTGTAAAAAACCTGAGAAAGAACAACGATAAACATTCCGAAGATTCGTTATTCGAAGAACTTCTCGAAGAAGTCCTCGAACACTTTCAAATAGAAATAATTGACATGCCGAATCATAAAGATTTTAAATCTCAAGACCAGCTTAATCATAGCTGCTGAGGAAACTTGCGGGAAGACAAAAATATCAAATAATAGGCATGAGGAGAACTGAATGGTGGACGGACGAAATACGAAGGAAAGTAAAGAAGAAAAAAGAAACATAGAAGAGATATCTAAGTAAAAAGCGCCCTGAAGATTATGAGGCATATAAAGAAAAAAGAAAAGAGGTTAAAATAGCTGTGAAAGCAGAAAAAGAAAGGTCATGGGAAAAGTTTGGACTAAAAATGACAAATAATTATAGAGAAAATCAAAAACTGTTCTATGGCGCATTAAAACAGCTCAGACAAAAGAAAGAACACATAATGCCGAATATAAAAGACAAGAATGGAAAGGTAATAACAAAAGAAGACCAAATAATGGAAAGATGGAGAGAACATTTCAAAGAGCTAACTCATACAGACGTAGACAACATATAAAAGACATTATACTGCCAATTCACAAAAAGTGCGACAAGAGAAACTGTAATATATACCGAGGTATTACTATATCTAGTATTCCTGGGAAGGTATTCGCAACAATAATAGAAACAAGAATAAAAACCCAAATAGAACCAACTATAGAAGATTCACAATGTGGATTCAGGAAGGACAGAAGTACGCAAGACCACATATTCACAATAAGACAAAAAAAGTCAGAAAGTAATCAATAAAAATAGAGAAATACATATATGCTTTATTGATCTGAAAAAGGCGTTTGACAGAATACAAAGAAAGGACGTATGGAGGACATTAAAGGAAAGAGGAGTTGACAGGATAACAATTGATGTTATAAAGGATATGTACAATAATAATACAAATACAGTGAGAAACCAACAACGAGAAATCCGAAGAATTTACTACAAGTCAAAGCGTCAAACAGGGATGCGTGTTGAGCCCACTGCTGTTCTCAGTGGTACTGGATGAAGCAATAAAGAAAGCCAAGAGAAGAATGAGAAAACTAACATTAGGATACTGGCAAATGAAACAGACTCAACTATCAGAGCTTCTATTTGCAGACGACATGGTTTTGATAGCAGAAAACAGAGAAGACCTACAGAACAACCTTGAAATCCTAGAAGAAGAACTGAAAACAATGATAATTTCAAATAAGAGAAAGACACACGCAATACAATTAAACGGAAAACAACTAGAACAAGTGGAACATTTTAGCTAGGAGTAATAATTGAATGAAACGGTAAACAAGACATGGAAATAAATGAGAGAATGGGACGAACAGGAAGCTTATTTAACACTATGAAAACAACATTTTTGAGGAAAAAAGAAATACCGGAGAAGGTAAAAACGGCAGTCGTTAAATCAGTAGTTAGACCTACAATCATGTATAACAGCTAGTCATGGACATTGACTGGGAGACAAAAATCTCGAGTCGAGAAAATAGCAAACAGAAAGAGGACAGGCAAAATACGAAACGAAACAATCAGACAAAACCTAAAACTAGAACCAATAAACGAAAAAATAGTAGAGGGGCAACTAAGATGGTTCGGGCACGTGTGTAGAATGTCGAATGAAAGATTAACAAAACGAGTGTTTGAAACTAGAGTGCAAGGAAAAAACAAACGAGGAAGACCAAGAGTTAGGTGGGTAGATCAAATCAGAAAAGAAGTTGAGAAGAAAGAATTAACATGGGAAAGTGCACGAAATCTAACACAAGACCGGATAGCATGGAGACAACAGTGCAAAACTTAACCCCACCAGCCTTACACCTAACGGTAGAAAGGCTTAGGACTAAGTAAGTAAGTAAAGATTTTAAAAATGTATTTTTCTCAGTAAACATCGAAAATTTTTATAAATCTTATGTGAACCCTGAGAAATTTCCGTTTTATAACGAAAAATGCAAAGCAAATGATGTCTGTTGGGAAGTATGTATGTTTGCTAACAATTATTTTCAACCATGAAATTAATCAAAAATTACCACCCATCAAGACTGACTGATACACGATTAGAAAACTATTACTACTACAACTATTATTGTACGTACTTGTAACTACCTCATCAACTCCAGCTGATATTGATAAGGTTGTATGGAAAAAACAATGCCAAATTTCTCATTAAAAATTTCAAGCAAATTTACCGGAAATTATTTTAGTACGATAAGCCAAATTTCAAAAATCATTTCTACTCTTGACGAGTAATACATGTGTTTACATCAAAACAAAATGAAACTACTATTACATTAGTCTTTTTCTTTGTCTATACAGGGTGAGTCATAACTATTGGGACATAGACTAAGGACAGGTTATTTGGACCAAAATATGGCTATTGGGCCAAATATGCCTTAATAAAATGTTGCTGAGAAAAAAGATACAGGGTGTTAAAAGTTAATTTTTGTTTTTCTTTTTTTTGCTAATAGTTTCCCTGTATATTTATAAATTGCTATCAAAATTGGCACAGAGGCATAATCTTAAACAAGAAATAGTATTTTATTTACAATTTTACGTTTTGTCATAGAGGGCGCCACGTGGATCATGCCTAATGATCAAATTGAGTCTAAACTTTTTCTGATGAAACTTTTTAGTAATTTTTATTAGAAAATATGACGTAAACATCATTTTTACGTAAAATTGGTACTCTTGTTTATACATGATAATTTCAACCGTTTTCGATAAAAACGCAGTCGAACTTCTTAGAGTCTTAAAAAAGGATTTCCAATATTATTTCATTTATGAAAAGTATGCTTTGGACTGTCAGATAATTGTTGTTGGTAAATGTCATTTGTTCAGAGTAAATTATTTTTGATGTGACAGTATAGTGTAATGTTGCATTTTTTAAAAGTAATCATTACTTTTTTGATTGAAATGCTTCGTCACAATCATATTTACTAATGAAGAAATGCGAGATATGATTTGCGTATACGCACAAGAAATTTTTGCGGTCGCTCGGCAGCCAGAAGGTATGGAATGTTATACGCAAACAGAAGGCAACCAAATCACAAAACTTTTGCAAGATTATATCGTAGTTTAGGTGAAACTGGGTCATTTCACACTAAAAATCGGGGTGGTCGACCGAAACAAATCACACCTAATCAAGAAGATGAACTTTTGGTTCGAGTAGATGAAAATCCTGAAATAAGTTCACATCTATCAGCAGCAACAGGAGTAAGACAGTCGTCTATTGTTAGAATTCTAAAAAAGAGAACCTCCATCCTTATCACTTCACTCCTGTTCAAAATTTACTTCCAACAGATCTTCCACGACGGTTACAGTTTTACCAACGTTTTCTGAATAAACATCGCAATGACAGACACTTTATTAATAATATTATGTTCACCGACGAAGCAACTTTTACCAGACGAGGGGTTTTTAATTGGCGAAATAGTCATTATTGGGAAGAAGAAAACCGCATGATATTAAAGCTAGACATTTTCAGCATGAGTTTAAATTGAATATTTGGTGTGGCATTATAGGCGACCAACTACTAGGGCCTTATGTTCTTCCTCCGAATTTAAATGGAGATTCTTATTTATTCTTTTTGGAAAATACTCTTAGTGATATATTAGATGATCTGTCACTGGATGTAAGAAGAAAAATGTGGTTTATGCAGGATGGAGCGCCACCTCATTTTTCATTAGCTGTTAGAAATCATCTTAATGACGTATTTCCTCACGATGGATTGGCAGAGGCAGTGATTTTCAATGGCCACCAAGAAGTCCTGAGTACAACCCGCTAGATTTTTATTTTTGGGGACATATGAAGTCATTAGTTTATGCCAATGAAATTAATACACGAGACGAACTTTGGAGATACATTCAAAATGCAGCTAATCTTATAAGGGGACAGAATAATATTTTTTTTAACGTCCGAAAATCCTTTATAAAAAGAATTACAAAAGGCATAGAAATCGGAGGAGACCATGTAGAACATTTTTTAGTTTGAGTTTTTGTGAGTTCTTTTAAGTTAAAGTGTGTTTAGTTTTGATTTATCGTCAAAACGGAAACCTTACGTTAGTTGCAACTTTGTTTATTAGTTTGGTATTTGATAGTGGAATTGTAAATAAAATACTATTTCTTGTCTAAGATTATGCCTCTGTGCCAATTTTGATAGCAATTTATAAATATACAGGGAAACTATTAGCAAAAAACGAGAAACAAAAATTAACTTTAACACCCTGTATCTTTTTTTCAGCAACATTTTATTAAGGCATATTTGGCCCATTAGCCATATTTTGGTCCAAATAACCTGTCCTTAGTCTATGTCTCAATAGTTATGACTCACCCTGTATAATGTGCATCTTTTAATTTTTTATTATCATAATTAAATTTATCTTTGAAACATATTATCGATATTTAATGACAGTTCTAAAGGAAAGCCTTATCCTAAGCGTACAAATAGAGCTAAGAAAGCAACACCCAACACCAAAACTAACAGAAACAAAGGACTAATGTCTTGCTTGTGTACAACTGTTATAATAAAAAATATTTCGATTAGAGGTTCTAACTTAAATTATTAAATGTACTTTTTTGAACTGTAGTTCGAATGTTAACACTTCTAAACTTGTCATTAAGCGGCACTATGTTCTGCTGTCACTGTTTTTCACTTCAACACTGTTCTTTCTAGATCCGCGTTATCCGGGAGTTGTTTATGTTTGCTAGCACATCTGGCTATAATTTTTCTACCGTCTTTATGTTTGGGTCAGAATGGATGAAACTGTTTCTTACATAACATGTATCACAACTGTTCCTTTACAGTTTCGTTTGAAATATCTGGATGACTTCAATGTTATTATTGTTAGCGCATTCCCAGAGCTTCACACCATATCTTCATACTAGTCTAAATATTTGTTTACAAATCAGTAGCTTATTATCGATGGATACTATACAATTTCTTCCTAGCGTCCTACATGTTACGATTTTGTTCCATTAAGCTTTATCCAATCTTTTATTTTATTAGTGAAGTTTACAGTTTTTGTGCAGCTTCTTCATGATAATAGACATTTGTCAAAGGGCAGGGACATTATAGGTCTATAACATATAAGTGGTCCCAATACACTACCTTATGGTACTCCTAACTACTACTATTAGATTACAAAAGTTATTCTCTTCAACGATGGGAGATGGAAAGAGAAGTGAAGGTAGAAGAAAATGTAACGTAGAGTGTATAAATGAATGGACACAAAATAGACAAAAAAAAAGGAATAACCACATAAGGATAGAGGAGACCCGTGTCGTCAAAATAGCAGGAGATAAATCACCAATCGGCAGAAGAAGTATCGGACGACCGCGCAAAAGATGGAGTAACAACCTTCCATAGAGGTATTAATTCCTCAATGAACAAGCAGAATTGCTTAATAAAGAGGAAGAAGGAGAAGAAGAAAAAGAAAATCAATTCAGTCAAACAACTGTTGACAACAGAAAAATGGCATCGGTATAAAGCACAATTGGTACCGAAACAGAATGAAGACGAACCAGATCGCAGAATGGAGTTCTGTGACACAATGTTAAATACATTTAACACTAAGCCTAATTTTTTTAACCAAATCCTTTTTTCTGATGAGGCTACTTTTCATTAAATGGCACGGTGAATAAACAAATCTACAAGTACTGGTCAGATGATCATCCGCATTGGATGGTGGAGGCACATACGCAGTATCGACAAAAGATCAATGTGTGAGCAGAATTATTAATAATATCATTATTGAACCTTATTTTTGGGATAGAACGATAAAACGTGAAGAATACTGGACATTTTTAGAATTTGCGTTAATTCCAGAATTAGCCAGACTCTTTCGTGATACTATAAATTCTCATCTTGTAAGTAGATAAATCTCGACTGGCATCCAAGATCCCCGGATTTGACACCTCTAGATGATTGTTTATGGGGTTAATTAAAAACCAAAGTGTATGTAAATAGGCCACAGACTATCCAAGAAGTGAAAGACAGAATTACAGAATAGATAGCACTAATTTCTCCGGAAACCTATGTTGGTCCCATTTAAAAATACGTATATTTTCCATATATCTCAGAAACTGTACATTTGACAACGTCGAAAATATTATATATTAAATATCTGGTCCATCTAATATACACAAAAAGAAGATTTGGTTACTATATCTTACGGGGTGTCACAGATATCTTTGTTTGCATACTTTACACGCGCACTGTATAATACACGTCAATACTAGCATCAAGTCACCGCTAAAATAAAACTATCATACTTGCATTTGTGAAACCAAATTTGGGTCTGTTATTCTTCTCACTTTGACGGTACATAATCATGCGACTAACTTTTATAAACAGCTTCAAAAATTAACCATCAAATGTTTATTTCAATTCTTTTCAAAAAGTTTCTATTGCACCTCCTACTGGTAAAAAAATGCAATTCACACTTTTTATCTATTATTTATAAAATTATATAACACCATGTACACAAGCAAAGGAAAAGACCCATAGGTAAGAGAAAAGAGGATAAAGATACATTACAAGTTAAACCCAGATTAAATCAATACAAGCCAAAAAGATATCTATGGAACAAGCACTACTTAAAACATTTTCTTAATTAATTTTGTAATCTGGATTCAATTTGCAACGAATCAAACGGTAGAGGTACCTGCGGGGGGAGGTCCACGATGGTCATCTCGGTTTCTGGTAGAGCCGTTGGTTGGACTGACGGGGGTCACCTGGCCGAGCTCGAAACTCTGCTCTCTCTGCATTCGTCCCTCGCTTCACTGGACACCCTGGACGTAAGGTATGTTAGTATATCAATTTTTTTATTTAGTAACTTTCAGAGACGCTATTTTAAACAGTTTATAAACAATAATCAGTGTTGGTACTTTCAGATTTTGGATAACTATGTTAGTTATTTTAATAACTGTACCTAATTTACGTAATTATTTTCTTTGAAACCCTATTTTGACTCCTTGAGACACGCCCATGGATTTATTCGTGGAGCACGAAGAAGAAACGTTTGAAGACAATAATATGGAGAGACTGTATTCCAAGGAAAACCAAAGTGAAGAAGGATAGATGGACAGATATCGTAAAAAGAACAATACGATCCCTGGAAAAAACTACTACGCACTCTTAAGATGTATAGATTGGAAGAAAAAGAACAGCGCATAAATATTCTTTAATATACTATGTCATCCTATGAAACGGTATGCAAAAAAATAATAATTGGAAAACAACAGATCAAGTTCACAAATGGTAAATTGATAATTCAATCAGATTTCTACCCGCAGACAAATTTTAGGAAGAAAATACTGTAGCATAGCATAGTTGTTACTCATCACATATTTATAGACTACAAGGCAGCTTACGGCTCCATGTATATGGGAGATATGTTTAGGGCACTGAAAGATCTAGAAATACCAAATCAGCTTGGTAATGTTAACAAAAATATCCCTTCGAAAAAGTTAGGCGCAGGGTACGGATCCAGAGGGAATTGTCTGAACAATTGAAGGCCTAGGGTGACTTTTATCTCATAATGTTTAATCTATTGCTAAAAGTTAAAATCACAACCGCAGGCTCAATAGTTGCCAAGTCTCCGAGTATCCTATCTATCATCCTTAGAATCTTTTAACCAAGTACACTGGAATTACATCCACTAGACATATTTTATTATATCGCGTAGAAATAATATTTAAAGATTTCTATTAATATAAACTTATAGAAATATGCCATAATTTGTTTCATTATATTTGTATTAGTGGATTATAAAGCGTTTTTATGAAGCACACTTATCCGGATCACACTTTAACTGCGATCGAACGAAAATGACATAAATTGGTAACACTTATTTGACCGTTGCTGTATTGACACTTCAGATTTGTTTTTATTATTTATTATTAATTAAACTCTGTTCATTATAGAATGAAATTAGTGTGATTTAATTCCAAAATGTCACATAAGAAGTCAAATAGTCGTTGTAAAGAGATGGTAGCTTCTTTGATTCATTACTTTGAACAGGAACGTGATAATAACGACCTCATTCTACCGCTGACTGCTGTTAGGGAAGTATGTAATGTATTTTTTATATGTTTATTTAGATGCTTAAAATATATATTCTTGTCTTAGCATGTAGCTGCAGCTTTTAAATTTACATACTTCAACTGAGTTCTATCTCTGAGGTCGTTAAAACTAAAATACCTTTAATATCACCGCCCAAAAAACTTACTATGCCTAAGAAATTTACCAATACTGAAATAATAAATACAAGCGAAATTCGTAATGCAATTTACGGTAGGTATGAACAAAGTAAGTATACTTTTACGTTAGATATCATAAAGGGTATTAAGTTAAACAGATTTCTTTAACACTTGTGACTTTGATCTCTTTATGGATTCAATGTCACTCAGTATTTTACTTTTTTTTTATTGTTACGTTGTATGTTCACAACCTACTCTATGCACAGAGTAATAAGTAAATAGTCTGTAAGTAAATTAACGTGAGTTAGGTACCGTCCAGTAACGGTTCTCTAAGTATTATTGCGCTAGGTCTTCTAGCCGTACTATCTTCAATCTATTATATCCAAATTAATTCGGAATCTTGTCAACAATCCTGCCACCCCGGCACCCAATCTGACAAAAGTCACACCCTATCAGATAGCCCATCGTTTTCTGATAAATGGTAAGACGACATCAAGGAAGAACAAAGTAAGAGTACAACGAAATATCGACGAAGAAGAGGATGTTCTAGGTACATCCTTTTGTCTGCAGAAGATGAGAGGTGCGATCCACCAAATGAAAGATAATAAAGCGGCTGGTCTAGACGATATACGAACAGAACAAATAAAGCACTTTGGACCAAAAACCCTAGAGTGGCTCGTAAAAATGATGAACTGTTGCGTCCGTATATTCCAAATCCCCAAAATCTGTAGGGAAAGCTAGAGTGGTGGCCCTCTTAAAACCAGGAAAGGCTCCGGCGGATACAAAGAGTTTTAGACCTGCCTCTCTTTTGGAATCTGTGGACACTAAAATTATTCCTGAACAAGCAGGGTTTAGACCCGGAAAATGCTGCTGCAGTCAAACTCTTAATCTCACCCAACATATTGAAGATGGGTTTGAACGGAAAGAAATAACAGGAGTAGGGTTCATAGACCTGACTGCCGCCTATGACACAGTTAATTATCAACGGCTACTGGTAAAACTCTACGAAATTACAAACAATTTCCGACTAACAAGGTTAATGAAATGTCTTCTTCAGAATAGACGCTTCTACGTAACGCTCCAGTCCAAGAACAGTCAGCGGAGGGATCAAAAAAATGGACTCCCACCAGGGAAGTGTCCTCGCGCTATTGCTATACAACATTTACACCAACAAACAAAATAGTTTATTTACGCGGATGATACAGCTGTGGCAGCTCAGGGAAGTACCATCAGTGAAGTCGAAATAAAACTGACAGATGCCCTAGAAGACTTAGCACTATACTATGACGAAAACCATCTGAAACTCAATCCTACAAAAACACAGGTGTGTGCTTTCCACCTTACAAACAAACATGCCCGAAGGATACTGGAGGTGGAATGGCGTGGTCAGATGCTGAAACACAATGAGACGCCAAAATACCTCGGCGTACGTCTGGATAGAACTCTGTCTTATCCACACACTCTCCGTACTTCTGCCTTAGCATTATGTTTTTCTGCCGCCGAGTTTGGAGCACCAGTGTGGGAAAACTCTGCTCACGCTAAAAACGTCGATGTTGCATTAAATGAAACGGTTCGTATAATATCTGGTTGCCTGAAACCGACATCTATCGAAGCGGTATACCCTATAGTTGGAATCGATTCACCTGCTATCAGAAGACAGGTCACGTCAGAGATAGAACGAAAGAAGCAGGAGAGGGATCGAAGACACCCCTTGTATGACCACCAAGTTCAGCCAAGTAGATTAAGATCTCGGAAAAGTTTTCTGAAAAAATCACGATCCCTTCTCGAAGAACCAAAGACGCGCCGAATACACCTATGGCAAGCGTCAGCTACAACACATTTTGCTCCCTCAGAAGAAATGGCCGCTGGACACAATTTGCCGTATCCCACGTGGAAAGCGCTAAACAGACTCAACTGGCGTTTCACGTTGTGCTAGTAACCTGAAGAAATGGGGATAACAGGAGGACGATACCTGCGACTGTGGAGCGGTTCAGAATAGTCACCATCTACTATCATGCACAGAGATGAGAGAGACCTGCACAGAAAAAGACCTATTCTTAGCGAATGACAGGGCCATCTATGTGGCCAACCATTGGAAACACAAAATTTAAAGCTGTTGGTGTTCCGGACACGGAAAGTAAGTAAGTATCTTCAATCTTCTTTCTTGGGTGAATAAATTATTTATAAGTTCGCTCTTGTGATCAGTGGTGCTATTTTTATATTTTATTGAGTGATTCTTATGTCCTTAAGTAATGGGATGTCCAGATCATTGTGAAGTGTTTGGTTAGCTTATACATACAATGGAGCTTTACTTATCATACGGAGTATTTTGGATTGGAATTATTGAAGTATTTGAAGGTTTACTACAGCCCCATAGTTCTATTCCATATGCCCAAACTGATATGAGTATAGCTTTGTACAGAAACAGTTTATTTTCAAGAGATAACTGAGACCTTTTGTTAAATAACCAGCTCACATTTTTTAGTTTAAGATCTAGTTATTTCCGTTTAGTTTTAATGTGCGTTGTCCATTAAGTTTTTCATCGAGATGCAATCCCAAGTATTTGACAACTGGTTTTATAGGAATGGGAGTATTATTAATATAAACTTTTGAAGATGTAGATTTTCTTGTTGTAAAAGTAATTTGTACTGATTAGCTAGCATTAACACTGATCTTCCATTGCTTAAGCCAGTTTTGTAATTCGACTAAATGATTTTGTATATTTCTGCGATGCTATATTAGAGTCGACATGCACTGCCAAGATTCCCGTGTCGTCGGTAAAAGTAGCTAAGAAGGTATGGAACGTCTGCTGTAAATATCAGATACAGAAATAGGCCCAAAACGCTACCCTGTAGCGTTTGTATAGTTGGTTTGTTAGGTATAATTTCAGTTTGTAGAGCAGGCCTTTATGCCATACTCTATCAAATGCCTGTTGTATATCTGGAAACACTCCAGCGCAAAACTTTTTCTCTTCGAGAGTTGTTTTAATTATATTTACTATTCTGTGGCATTGTTGGATGGTTCAGTGTTCACGTCTAAATCCGAATTGGTGTTGTGGTATAATTTCGTTTATGGGAACAACTTGTTATTATTAAATTTGTTATTGTCGGTGGCTTAAATTTTTTTGTAGCTTTCCATATAGAGTGGAAAGAGTCGTTTTTTTCTTCATGGAATACTCTATTTAGTCTATGACTTATGTTAAGGTACGTTTTATTTAGTGGATTTCTCGTTTGTTGTCATATGCGTCGAGCTCTTCTTTTTTCTGGTAGAAGTACTCTTATATGGAGGGAGATATTATGGTTTTCTTGCACACTTCTATGGCGCTGTGGTATTGCTTCCCATCCTGTTGTTTGTAAAACTGTTGTTAAATAGTCTACTGCTTTCGCTACATCTTGGTTTTCTTTTATCCTAATATCTAATCTAATCTTTCTATTTACAGCAGTATTGTACTGAAAGACATTAATTTTAATTGGCTAAAAGATGATCCAAGACGGGGAATGATGCAACAGTCTCATATTGCTGTGAAGAGAGCAGAATTTTTGAGATTAAATAAAAAATATAAACATGAAAAACTAAACAAATCTGTTTTTATAGATTGAAACTTGGATTTTTCAGAATGGATCTATATGTCGCTTATGGTAAGATGAGAATAAAAGAAGTGTAAAATCTATTAAAACTGATGGAAAACGGAAATATATTGAAAACATAAGGTGTTGAAATAAATTTTGTTTGTAGATACAAAAAGTTTTTTATCAAACAAAAAAATGTTTTCTGTGTTAAAATAAGTAATCATCCTCGTACAAACTAATAAACTACAGGAATCTCACGACAAAACCGTCATAAAACAAAATTATAACATTTTTTTATGGTCGCCATAATGAGTGTGAAATAGCCTCGCAAATATATGGCATATAAAGTTTAAAATATCGCTGCATATCAAACACAACATTTCGAACGAATGATAAATTCGGGTCAAGTATTTTTAATTGTATTTTGACAATACGTTTAATCCAATTCGTTCGCTAACAATTCCCACTTTTCGCGCGTATAGCAAATACGAGCAGGTAAAAGATGACTTTGATAAACAAATTGGGTAGGCGTACACAAAAACGTACGTCATTAGATAATTATTTTTTTATGAGCTTTTACATGGATAGGGGAGTTATTGAATGATTCCAGTTATTATTTAAAAGGAAAACGTTAGGACGGAATTGATATTTATACTTACAGGTCAAATCGTAAAAATTGTTTTATAACTCCGTTGGAAAATTATTGCTATCAGAGTTTTTATGACTTATTTAATTTGAAATTTTCTTGAATCAAATGTTGTAGTAATTTTAATCATCCAATAATGTGAGTACCTACAGAGTCTTTGAAGACATAAAATATTATTATTAAGAGCGCCTAAGTTTCTTAGAATGTTAGCTTAAATACTCAATTCCGACTCTCGCCTCCAAGCAGAAATCCGCCAGCAGTGCTATTGGGCGGACCAAACAGTTTAACAGTACTATTACCGGTCCCAAACCCGGATAAAGGAGGAGGGTGTGTTCAGCAAGGTTAGCACCCTACTGATGGACTATATATATTTTGCTTATGGAGACAGGGTTATTACTGAAAATGCCACTGAACCTATAAAACCATACGATCAAGCCAACTTTTGCCGAAAATGCCAATTTTAGGACGGTAAAAAAGATGCAAAAAACTTTACTACTTTTACTTCCGGGCTTTCCCCTAAAACCCTCCACGTAGAAGGAGGAAAACGGAAAAAAAATCGATTTACCAAGAATATGTACGCCATAGAAAAAAATGTTTCAAATAAAAAATGTAGCTAAGATAATTTTGAACAAAAACGTTTATTAGCATTTTTTTGTGTAGAATGAACCGTTCTCTCAGAAACAGCGATTAAAGCAATCGGCTATTTTAAATGTCAGCTACGCGCGCGCAATGCTCAATAAAATTTGTATCAGCTCGACGGTAAAAATTCAATATGTTTTGATCCGAGTATCCTATCGACAAAAATCACGATGCTTTTAAATTTTATACTAAAATACCTAAACGCAAATGCTCTAATTATATGGGAATAACTGTAATCAGCTTAGTGTGGAGGTTGTACGGTCGAATAATAAAAAAAGAATAGAATCAGAATACGAAGACATAGAAGAACAAAATGGATTTCGTGCAGGAAGATCGTGCACTGATGGTATATTCGTTCTGCAGCAGGTAATCGAAAAACGGAAGGCAAGGAATCTATCTACCCACCTATTGTTTGTAGATTTAGAGAAGGCATACGATACGGTACCTTTGAAAAAACTGTTTCAAACATTGACGACAGTAGGTCTCAGTAAAGAGTATGTGGATGATATCGCAAATATATACAAAAATGTAAGAAGTGTCGTTAAAGAAGGAAACTTTATATCTGAATCATTTCCAATAACAAAGGGGCTTAAACAAGGATGTTGTCTATCTCCGACCTTATTTATAATTATATTCAATCGTCGCTAGAGCAGTGGAGGAAACAGGTATCCGGAATGGGAATAGACATAGGCGGTGGTAAATGACTAACAACTTTATTTTTCGCAGATGATCAGGTAGTCGTAGCGAATGATGAGGAAGAAAGAAAGCTTTAAATTACATACCACAACAAAGAAGAAGAAGGGGAAGGCCTTCAGTTACATGGGAAGAAAATGTACGGCACATAATGAAAGATAGAGCCATCAAAGAAGACGAATGGATGGACAGGAACCGATGGCGGTCGAAATGCGAGAAGCGGCAGAGGCTGTAGGAACCTCGCTTATATATATTTATATATATACCTAAAAATTTAATAATCTAGTATCACAAATGCTTAAAAGTTAAAGAAAACAGGACACCTATGAACGGTACTAGAAATTCGCAATTAATGGAATCCATTTAACTCCGACGGTTAAATAATCGTACCAGTTTTCGTTTTAGGGGTTTAAGGGTTATGGAGGTACAAGAAAAAACTACTTACAAGGCGCTATCTTCAAAGGGCTTTAGCTCTCTTAGGAAGCATTTTCGGACTAGGTGAATTGGGTTAAATCGTCTTAAAATTATCTGAGGAATCTCCGGTTTTCATTTGTCAGGAGATTTTCTGGACACCCTGTATACGGTCTATTTTTTTTAATATAGATAGCAAAATTATTATGCGAAATGTATTAAATAGATTTAAATGAAATGTGGTGGGCTGTTTTATTATGTTATAGAGATTTTCTGGACGAATTATGAAGGCCCTAAGTGCATTCTATGTGGTTGAAAAACATTGAATGAGAAAAGGCTTGTTTCATTTTTAACATTTTCAACTATAATTGGTTTCAAATGAGTGTAGAGTAATAAATCATGAAGTGTCATAAAATTTGCCTGAATTTCGGTGTCGTCATGGGCGTAGGCAAATGGACGGATGTCAACTTCGTCGTCAAAAATTGATGTACCTCAAAATATCATATTTTGGATATTTTGTGATAACCAATTTTATTTAATTTTTCGATTAACTTATTCTTCAAACTCGTATTCCATTATATGGTCATTAAAGCTAATTACATTTTTATTTATAAAAACAAATTCACTTCCTTACTGAACGAATAAAAGCATTAGAAGAAACTGATAAGGGTATGACGCACCTCCTAATATTACTAAGAACTAAAATAAATCAACATGAAGACTAATAACGCGTAATGAGGTTTTACTTACACTTTCATTATAATCCCTCTTTTATTTTATTATTATCGTTCGACATTCGACATTCGAGTTAGTAATTGTTACTACACCAATTAAACGTACAGTAATATTGTGATATAGAAATAGTGAAAAAGTTATAAAATGGCGACATTTACTCCAAAGAAAAGAGGTGTAAAAAATTCTCCGCTATCTGTTAGTGAAAAAGTTATAATTTTAAATGTATATGATTGCATAAAACACGATCACCCTAGTTTGTCTGTGCAAGAAAGTGTTGAGCGATGTGCCCGAATGACTGGAATTGGACAGTCCACGATTTTTAAATTATTGCGAGAAAGAAAGATATCAGGCCAGTTAAGTCCATGCAAGAGAAAATCAGGAAGACCAATAAAAATCTTAGGTGAAGACACCAAACGTGACATTCGAAGAAAAGTTCATTCGTTTTATTTTAAAAAGGAAATACCCACCCTTGACAAAATACTAATGGAGATAAGCCAAGATAACGATATTCCTTTGATATCCAGAAAACTTTTATGGAAAACTTTAAAAAGTATGAATTTTTCCTGGGAAAAGCACAATCGAAAGGCACTATTACTGGAAAGTGATGAAATCATTTGCTGGAGACGAAAATATTTGAGAACTATAAAACAGTACCGCAGAGAGCACAAGAAAATTTTTTATCTTGATGAGACGTGGATAAACGAAGGTTATATAGTCCAAAAAATGTGGCAAGATAAAAATGTAACAAGTGCTCGCCAAGCTTTCATAGAAGGCCTTTCGACGGGTATTAAAGTGCCTTCGGGAAAAGGGAAGAGGCTTATAATTGCTCACATTGGAAGCGAAGAAGGATTTTTAAAAGAAGGTTTGTTAAGCTTTGAGTCGTGTCGGACGGGAGATTATCATGAGGACATGAATTCGGATGTCTTCGAAGACTACTTCGGGGAAATGTTAAAATTTCTTCCAGCTGATTCGGTCGTGGTTATGGATAATGCAAGCTACCATTCAAGGCGCATAGAGAAGGTACCAACTTCAGCTTGGAGAAAGCAAGAAATTATTAACTGGCTGTCAAATAAAGGTATTCAGTTTGAGACGAATTCAATAAAGAAGGAACTACTAGCCGTAGTAAAACAACATAAATCTCGCTTCATAAAATATGCCGTAGAAGATGTAGCAGAAAAGTATAAAGTAACTGTGCTACGCCTACCGCCATATCATTGCGAATTAAATCCCATAGAACTTATATGGGCACAAGTTAAAGGATATGTTGCAAGGCACAATACCACATTTAAAATGAAAGATGTCAAGGTATTGTTTGATCAAGCCATTATGGAAATCACATCAGAAAACTGGCAAAAAGCAATCCAGCATGTTTTAAAAGAGGAAGATAAAATGTGGGAACTGGACAACTTGGTCGATCAGGTGGTTGACCCTATAATTATAACACCAGGGGATGATGACAGTTCTTCGGATGAAGACTATAGTGATGTAGAATTGTAATAACGTATCCAGTAAAGTTTTTGTAGTTTTTGTGAATAAATTGATTTAAACTCCCCACAAGTGTTTCAATATGTAAAGTTCATTCGTGTGTGTTTGTGAGTATTTCCCGATTTCGGTTCGTATATATTTTATTGTTACATTTTATATTTTTTTAATAACACTGTTCTGCTGTATTACATTTTTATTTCCTTTAATATGATTTTTAAGAATGCATATTCTTTTGTCAATTAACCCACTAGCGCGCCTCTGGCTCAGTGTTTATCTGTCGATAACAATGGACTAATCCCTTAAAACAGGGTGATACCTACCTGCTCTTTATGAAACGACAGAATTTTGCAATGCGGACGGAATTTATTGACGGATTATTGACGGATTACCCTGTAGCGCTTTTGAATACTTCATGAGATTTTATTACTCTACACTCATTAGAAATAGATTCTAGCCGTATTTTATAGAAAATTCAATTGTCGCTATTTTATTTCATTGCGACTTTGCTCAAACACGAATTGTTTTAAAGTTATAAGCAAGGGAAGTAGAAAAAAATCGATTTTTTTAGTAATTTTTAAATATTTAAATTTTTTTATTATTCTTCCCGACTCCGACCTATTTGAGAGTGAGGATAAATTAATTATTATTACTAAAGTTATCACCTAACTATTCCTGCAAAACTCCTAATGCCACCTCTCACGTCCAAATTTAGTCAATTTTTTACAGATCCACCCTGGTTCAAGATTTTACAGAGAAAAAACAGGATGTCATGTTTTCTTATGCATAATATGCCGTCTATAAAATGAATTACAAAAAATTGTTTCTAAAATATAGACGTATTTTCAAAAGCACGAAACTCTACAAGAAGATGACAAGAGATGATGTTAAAACGAAATATCAGCATCGTAAAAGCTGACAGGAGAAATGACAATAAACGAAACAATAACCTAACACAGGAGAATGAAAAGTTCGGGAAATCTCATATCCTCCTCGCAACTATAACTTACCATAACGTAAAATATCACATGCCCCCGGTAGGAGGCGCCAACTAAAACACCTGACTAGCGCTCGCGACTGGCCGCCGTTAACTAGATTCGTCTTCCTGGCCTTAGGTGTAGTTTCGGACGGACGACGTCGCCGTCTGTCTGAGCGCCGTTCTTTGTCAGACACGCCGAAACGATCTGCTGAAGCTAAACAATAATATAGCGGACGAATTTGTAAGGATGACCTTCCTTTTGCCACTTATGCCTTCTACAAGGTGTGGGACAGTTGAAGTAGGAATTGATGTTATCTGTAGATTGTGTTTATAAAAGTGCAAACTAAGTTGGTGGTGCACAAAATAATTAACATGGAATATTTAATCACATTCGATAGAAAAAAAAACAACTTATTCCGTTATTTTATATACTTTGGCAATAATAACAAAAAGGCAACAAATTAGAATGGTTCCTCCCGCAAATGAATCAAATGTTATTTTGTTATGATTATTATAGTCGTTCCTTTCCTCCAACATAAGAGGCTAATCAAAATTTCTATGTTGGTTGATTATAACAGACGCCTATTAATTAATCGTCGTCGAATCAAGGTACAGTTAGATGTTGAAGTAATTGTGTAGAGTGCGAGTTTAGGCATTTTTATTTTGTAGAATTCTAGTTTCCTAAAACTTAAAAGTTTTGACGGTACTGTACCAAAATCTGACTACACTATCTCGTACACTGTTTTATTACGTATAAGTAGGCCGTACGTAAGTTCTCATGTCATTAATTTTGTCTAAGTGTAACTATGTTAAAGATATGTAATTTTTCCGACGAAAATAATGCGTATTAGAGACGCAGCTGCATTTTCTTTCCCCCAAGTATCTAATAAAAATGCTGTAATGAACGTTTTCAAGTTTTCTGGAAAAAAAGGTATAAAATCGTCGGCTTACAAGCGAAACACACTAAGTCAAAAAACATAGTTTTGAGATAATCGTGGTTTAATTTTTTTTTTTAAAAAGAGTTTGATGAATTTTCAAATTTAAAACTTTTATTCGTTGTTTTGTAATTATACGAAAGTTTTCATAAAGTTTTCATAATGCTTACTGACGAGAAGTAAATTTACAGTGTGTAAAAGCCAAATGGAATAAATTCATTATTTAGGTTACTGTACATATTTATAAAAAATCCCGAAACACGTCAAATTTAAATTATAACTTGACATTCTTTATTGTGAAAATGCAACCCCTACCTTCAACCCCCTTAGAATGACAGGTACAACCTCCAATTTTTAAAATAGGAAGTATAGGCTTGTGATATATCGTTTGAAAGGTCTTTTCATTCTCCATTCAAAAATGTTGTCACTTTCAAGTTTATTAAGATTAATTAAGATAAAATAAATTAAAATCATGTGGTTACCGAAATTCGCTAAAATATACTCAAAACTTATTTCCCGTTTAGGTCTTGATAATGAGAAAGTGAACAAAAACCATAACAACGTTATTTTAACACGCATTAGTAAATTGTTTTATTTAAGTTGTCAGTATTTTAATTTAAGTAAAAAGTTCGTTCAATTCAATTCTCAAAAATGGTTAGATTAACGGAAATGCATAAAATAACAGTTTTACAAATGATTGGTTACGGAGATAACACCCGAACACAATAGGAAGTAACTCGCCTATTTCATGAGAAATTTCCTAATTTACCGCCTATATTCCAAGGAACAATAAGTAAAATAGAGAAGCAGTTTCGCGAGTTTGGTCATGTAAGGCAGATAAAAAAAGCAGCTGCCAATGCACTGAGTGATGAACTCAAATTAGATGTGTTGCTTGAGTTTCAGGAAAATCCACATACATCGAGTAGACAGGCATCCACTACATTCAATGCTAGCCATACATCGATAGTAAACATATTAAAAGAAAATACATTGCATCCCTATAAAATAATAAGTACTCAGGAGCTCATGGAAGACGATTTTGATAGGAGAACTTTTTTTTGTGAGCAAATGATGGACATGTTGAATAACAATATTATCCAATTAGAAGACGTTATGTTTTCTGATGAGTGTACTTTTTCACTTAACGGTCATGCTAATCGGCAAACTTGCCGCTACTGGGCCACGGAAAATCCTCACTGGATGAGAGAAGAACACACTCAATACCCTCAAAAGGTTAATGTTTGGGCAGGGATTGTAGGAAACAATATCACTGGTCCCTTTTTCATTGAGGGCAACTTAAATAGCAACAATTATTTGGCACTACTTCAAAATGATGTCATTCCAACGTTGGCAAATTTATATCCTGATCCAGGAAACCCTCAAGTTCCAGCGAATACGATATGGTTTCAGCAGGATGGAGCACTACCTACATTACCAACTTAATGTCCGGCATTACCTTCGATACAATATTTCCCAATCGGTGGATAGGGAGGGAGGATCGATTGAATGGCCAGCGCGATCACACTCTGAGATAGCGCG
>NW_027313096.1:0-23721 GCF_040954645.1 Diabrotica undecimpunctata
ACGCGCTATCTCAGAGTAGTTTTTGAAGCAAACAGACCTTACTGAAATAGTAGTTAAACAATTAAATGAAAATTTTAAGCTAATATGTATAATATTGGCATACTTTTAACAATATCTAAATGAATTAAATTTAACTTTAAATTTAAATGTGACAATCGAAATAATTGAAATAATTTATAATTTTAGCGTTTAATTTACTTTGTACCTGTACTGAAGATGCTTTGCAAAGTGTAGAAAGTGAAACCGGTCGTTTGGTAGTAAAATTAAATTGATTGTGAGTAAGTCTAATTTTATTTCTTTTACCTATTTTAAATGGACTCACACAAGCAACACATTCATGATTTCATGATTTAATTCAACTAATTTTACAAGGCAAGATAGAAGGCAAAAGATTTCAAGGGTGCAGAAGGACATCTTGGTTGAAGAACATCAGACAGAGGGCAGAAATGACATACATCTATTTAGAGCAGCTGTCAACAAAGTTGTATGAATGAACGTGATTGTCAACATCCACAGAGGATAGATACCAAAAGAAGAAGAAGACAATATTGTGTATATCATGGTAATTATCTACTAATTTTTTTATTATTGGTAAATTAATTTCAAGAAAATAAAGAAAAATGCTAATAATGTAAGTTATATAATAAAATGTATGTTCATATATGCTCATACCTGCGGACATTGTAGTCGCGTACATTTCTTAGCTAATTGCCCATTAAATATTAGTAGTCCAGTAACTACACAAGACGTTAATTCCTCTTGAAAAATACAAAATATCTGCACGACTGAGCACACTTCCATCCAAACGCAGAATACAGCAAAGGATTAAATCTAATCCATACGATTTTATGAGCCATATACTAGATGTGTGCGAAATTGTAAATTTAAGCTTTAACATTAGTCATGGAGTCATTATAATAATACCAATGCTACAATATTGATAAACGTACATTGTAGAGGCACAGGTACAGGAATGGCTTATCCGGATTTGTTGCAAGGTAGTAAATGCGGAACTGTTCAGCAGGCAATTATTTTGGTGCAGTATATTTATGCATATAAATTAAGATTTAAACTGATATTGTTAAGCTAGAGATTACTTTTAAGTTTACAATTAGGAAGATTATTACTTGATGGAAATGAATTGTTTTACAAAATAGATAAACAATGTTTTATTATTTTATTTCTTTAGTCCTTTTGATTTAATATGGTTTGTAGTACAATTTATCAAGGTACAAGTACACAATTTTCATTAGAAAAAGAAAAAAACTGACTCCGCTTTTATTATAACCTGAAAAATTAGTTTAGGGCTCTACAGTTTCGGGCTCTAGAAAAAGCACTTATACGGTGGTATATACAAACTTAAGTATGACGACTGCCGAAAAACTCGTAGAAATGCCCAAAAATATCGGTCAAACTGGTAGAAATTTTAACAAACGGATAGCAGAACACAAAGGGCTTTCAATAATAGAAAAACAGATTATACGTACGCTACAAACACGCCGACTGGAACCGCCTCTGAAAGATCATCTTCTTCTTCTTCTTTACCGACTTTACAACTCGGGTTGAGTCTTCGCCGCATTTACTATCGCCCTCCATCTTCTACGATCTTGCGCTTCTATTTCCCATCATTGTACCCCAATTCTAGATAAATCGGCTTGAACATCATCCTTCCATCTTTTTCTCGGTCGGCCTACTGATCTTCTACCATCTGGTCTTTTAAAAAACAATGTCTTTAATACTTCGGTTTGCCTTGATATGTCTAACTATGTTTTCAGTTCCATACAGAGTCACCAATTCCGCATTGCCGCGTCTTCTCCAATCCCCTGTGAATTCATCTCTTTGAGGGTCAAATATTATTCTGAGAATCTTTCTTTCAAATACTAGAAGCTTATTGATTTCCCGCTGGTTGAGCGTCCATGTTTCACTGCCATATGTAATAATTGGACGAATAATCGACTTGCACAGTGTTAATTTAGATTTTCCTCTTAGCAGCTTCGATCTTAATAACGTTGAAAGGGAGTATAATGCTCTATTTCTCGCAGCTATCCTTAGTGAGACCTCTTTTTACCCCAGGTATTTAAACTCCTTTACCACTTCGAAGTTGTGATCATTAATACTGATGTCTGCCTAACTTTTGGTCTTGGATTTTTGGTTACTACCATGTATTTCGTCTTTTCTTCATTAATTCGGAGACCCAGACTACCTGTTTCCTCCTCGAGCTGTAAAAACACTTCTCTCACGTCTCTTGTAGAACGCGTGACTGCACCTATATCATAAGCAAAGGTCAGCAACATTTTTGATCCTTAATCAGCAAATCCTCCTGTCGGCTTAGACGATATTTTAGTTATTGCATATTCTAAAGTAAAAGACTATCTCTGAGATAATATTCCTCAGTTACGTAATTTTATTTAAAAAATATACTTATCACCCCCAATGACTACAGATTTGACTACGCCTTTTGTGTAAGAACCAAGAAAGACATAGAAAGATGACTCACCACCCCCTTCGATCCACAGGAACCTCATGAACATCCGATCTTGACACCTGTGGATCAACAAACATTCGACAGTTTAAATTTACCAGAACCTGACAAAATTGCAAGGTACTGCGTGAAGCACCTTTGCCGAGCGTCACACTCTACTGGACGAATATTGTCAATGCTACTCTTAAAGTCTGCTACTTTCAATAACCATGAAAGGTAGCAAAAACCATCATGCTCCAGAAAAAGAGCAAACCCAGGACCGATCTAAACTCTTATAGGCCGATTTCACTTCTAAACGTCTTAGCTAAGGTCTTCGAGAGGATCCTTAAGGAGAGACTTGTAGACTTTACCACAAAAAACAATAGCATCTCTACATTTTAATTTGTCTTTAAAAAAGGTCATTCCACCACAACGGTATTGACAGAAATCGTCGCACACATTACTCAAAGTCTAAACTACAGTAAACTATCATTAGGCATTTTTTTCGATATTCAAAAAGCCTTCGACCAAGTCTGGCATACTGGACTGGTTAAGAAACTACTGAACATCGGCCTGCCATTTCCAATGTAACACTCACACCCTCACTTTACTCAAAGCAGATGACACTGCTCTCGAACAACATTTCAAGACGCAGATGCTCTATGTAGGTTTGCTCAAAATCACCTAGACTAGCTCGATAGATGATGCAGGAAATGAAGAGTAACACTTAACACTCATAAAACACAATTGGTTCTCTTCAGACACTCCAATCTCAGCGGATACACCACACACAACTTAGCCAAAAGAATCGGCCTCAGATTTTGGGGAGACCGACTCCAACTCCGTAACCAGATAGAGTACTTCGGTGTGGTGTACACAGAAACACTAAATTTTCTTGTAGTTTATAGCTCTGGCTAGTGAATACATGAAGCAATTAAAGAAAAAACAAAATTTGAGGTTCTACATAAGTTACATAACACATTTTCGACCCCAATTTTTACTCATTTTTTCAAATTTGACCATTTTTAAAGTATTTATTTTTTGTATAGAACAAAAACGACTTGACCTAATAAGAATTCCTTTGTTTATTCACTAGAAAGAGCTACAAACTACAAGAAAATTTTTAATTTTTTGATTTCAGATGAAGCTAGATCTAGATATAATGTCCACCGCAGGAAAAAGGCTGTTGGCGAAAAATTAATGTGAAATTAACAAAAACCAATATTTTTGGCTGAAATTCTTTTTCATCGTACTTTGAGTACTATACTTTTATATGTCTTAATTACAAATAAAAGTAATTTTTAGTTTTAGAGATATAATTTTTTTAAAAAGTCGTTTTTTTTATACCCTCACGACCTATGTAACACCTTAAGTTTTAGTTTTTTTTCAATCAAAACATTCAATAAATATAACTCGTTCAAATAAAGAAACAGTCTATAAAGGGCTGCCGGTAGGCATGCTTTTTCGCTTACACTAATACTAAGGCTCACACATATATCGAGCGTTCTTGTTTTCTCATTCAAGCTCACGTTCAGATAGCCGTTGTCATTTACAGTTTGTTTCTTTATCTGGACGAGTTATACCTACACCTTATTTCACAGACTTTTTTTTTCTTTTCAGATTTCATGCTGCTCCAGCTACTCCAATATTGATTAAAATGCCTCTTGAAGATGATAAAAAAAATTGTGGGACTTTTTCACAAAACTTGATGAGGGGCGAAGTGCAAGATGCTCTTTATGCTCAAAAAACTTGTTGATTAGCAACCGCTCAACAACAAGCTTCAAAGGACATCTGCAAAAGATACACAACGTCTCTTCTTCAAGTTCCAGCACCAGCACCATTATACTAGCTTCCAATGCTCCCAAAGCAACCTCGTCAAAAAATGAAGATAATCAGGAAGTAGTTCCGAGCAAAAAGTCGAAAAGGACTATTGATTCCTACTTTGAAAGAAAAAATTCTATGGAAGATACACTCATAAAACACAATTGGTTCTCTTCAGACACTCCAATCTCAGCGGATACACCACACACAACTTAGCCAAAAGAATCGGCCTCAGTTTTGGGGAGACCGACTCCAACTCCGTAACCAGATAGAGTACTTCGGTGTGGTGTACACAGAAACACTAAATTTTCTTGTAGTTTATAGCTCTGGCTAGTGAATACATGAAGCAATTAAAGAAAAAACAAAATTTGAGGTTCTACATAAGTTACATAACACATTTTCGACCCCAATTTTTACTCATTTTTTCAAATTTGACCATTTTTAAAGTATTTATTTTTTGTATAGAACAAAAACGACTTGACCTAATAAGAATTCCTTTGTTTATTCACTAGAAAGAGCTACAAACTACAAGAAAATTTTTAATTTTTTGATTTCAGATGAAGCTAGATCTAGATATAATGTCCACCGCAGGAAAAAGGCTGTTGGCGAAAAATTAATGTGAAATTAACAAAAACCAATATTTTTGGC
Organism: Diabrotica undecimpunctata; assembly: GCF_040954645.1. NCBI lineage: Eukaryota > Metazoa > Arthropoda > Insecta > Coleoptera > Chrysomelidae > Diabrotica > Diabrotica undecimpunctata. The sequence goes on from NW_027313096.1 coordinate 4,931, forward strand.
TGAAATTCTTTTTCATCGTACTTTGAGTACTATACTTTTATATGTCTTAATTACAAATAAAAGTAATTTTTAGTTTTAGAGATATAATTTTTTTAAAAAGTCGTTTTTTTTATACCCTCACGACCTATGTAACACCTTAAGTTTTAGTTTTTTTTCAATCAAAACATTCAATAAATATAACTCGTTCAAATAAAAAAACAGTCTATAAAGGGCTGCCGGTAGGCATGCTTTTTCGCTTACACTAATACTAAGGCTCACACATATATCGAGCGTTCTTGTTTTCTCATTCAAGCTCACGTTCAGATAGCCGTTGTCATTTACAGTTTGTTTCTTTATCTGGACGAGTTATACCTACACCTTATTTCACAGACTTTTTTTTTCTTTTCAGATTTCATGCTGCTCCAGCTACTCCAATATTGATTAAAATGCCTCTTGAAGATGATAAAAAAAATTGTGGGACTTTTTCACAAAACTTGATGAGGGGCGAAGTGCAAGATGCTCTTTATGCTCAAAAAACTTGTTGATTAGCAACCGCTCAACAACAAGCTTCAAAGGACATCTGCAAAAGATACACAACGTCTCTTCTTCAAGTTCCAGCACCAGCACCATTATACTAGCTTCCAATGCTCCCAAAGCAACCTCGTCAAAAAATGAAGATAATCAGGAAGTAGTTCCGAGCAAAAAGTCGAAAAGGACTATTGATTCCTACTTTGAAAGAGAAAATTCTATGGAAGATATGGTTACTAGGATGGTTTGCAAAGATGGTTTTAGCTTGAGTTCATTTTGTACCTCATCCGACTTGAGACGGTTATTCGCAAAAAGTGGATTCCAATTACCAACTTCTCCTAACACTCTAGAGCGATAATTTACAGGTATGCAGAGAAAGTCCAAGCAAATCTTAAAGAATTTACTAATTTAAAACAAAAAGGACAAAGATTTTCGTTGAGCTTCGACGAGTGGACCTTCCAAAAAAATAACAGATACATAAATCTCAATTTGCACAATGCAGAACATTTTAATCTAGGTTTGATCATAATTCCCGGTTCGTGCACTTCTGAATACTGCATTGAATTAGTGGAAGAACGGTGAAAATTTTTGGTTTAATGATTGAATCCGACACCATTGGTATCACAACCGACGGCTCATCCGTTATGGTGAAAGTTGGAAAGCCCATGCCTTGCTATCAACAACTGTGCTATGCACATGGAATTCATTTGGCTGTAGTATACGTGCTGTATAAAAAGAAACCTTAAAGAGAAGTAGAACAAGCAGCAATAGACGACACTGATGAATATGAAGACGAAAATGAAGATATGGAGACAGAAATGAATGAAGAACTGGCAGTAACAATTGAACCAACATCGTCGAGTCTTCTTGAATCGATTTCCCTTTACAGCGATCTACTCATGAAAATACGAAAAGTTGTTAAAACGTTCAAAAAATCACCTACCAAAGATGACATATTCTTGCAAAAATATGTCAAGGAAGAGAAAGATAAGGAATTAAGTTTGATTCTTGACTGCCGCACCAGGTGGAATAGTTTGCTCAGTATGCATTCTACACGTTTCTACAGCCTAAAAGTTTGCATCGATTATATGCGCTTATTTGATCAAATACACTTAAGATAATTTTTATTTTAAGTTTTTATTTTATTAGTTTGCATTAAAAAGCTTAAGTAATAAATGAACAAAAAAAAACATTAAAATCCAGCTGGACTGACAATGCTGCTGGATTGCAATCCCTAGTACAAATGGAATACAAGAGAAAATGCTCTAACTGACTTTGTTGAAACAGCTGTAGTTATAATAAATTATAATAAATTGTGTGGAAGTTTTAAAAACAAAGGTTTTCAAAGTTTTATTGTTTAGATACAATGAATTTTCATCAAGTAACTGTCAAATCCATCACTACTTATTGGAGATAATTTTTTATAAAAATTTATACATAACAAACTTTTAAGTCATTATTAATCGTTTAAGAATTGGCCATACTGCTTTAACACACAAATACCTAATAACAAAAGAACCACTACCTATCTGCTCCAGCTGCTCTAACCCACTGACTGTGAAATACATCCTGCTTGATTGTCCTCAATTCAAGGAAAATAGAAGATCCCACGGATTCACAGATGATGATCTCAAGACAGTTCTCACCAAAAAAATTTCGACAGTGTTAAGCTATTTAAAAGACATCAAGTTATTCAATTTTATTTAATGTAATATTTCATGTATTTGCTATATCCACTAATAACCCTGCGCGGTTGATGTGGTTTTGTGTTTAAATAAAAAAAAATGTTCGTAATGTTTGTTTGGCAAATGCAGTCAACGCAATTAAGTGTTCCTTTTAAATCTATTTTATTGGTGGTGAAATTATTTAAATGTGTACTTATTTAATTGTGGGCAATATCAATTAAAAATTCAATTTGTAGTTTACTTTTAATTAATTCCAACCAATGGCCAAATTTTTAGCGTAGAGGTGCATGTTGGAGTACAGTAAATAATAAATCGTCACTATAAAGGATATGACTAATGAATATTAATGGTTTTTGTTGAGTTTGCTAATATAGCGGTTTGAAGTATTTAATATTTTAAATGGTTTTCAGGCTTTTTGTTATAAACCAAATTGAAAATTTTAGTGGTTTTTTTTGTCAACATATAAATAAATTGTTTATATTATATATGAAACAAATCACATATCGTAGAATGGGGTAAAATTTTTTTTTATTTAATTTAACGTGCTTGTGACAGCTTCGGCAATTATCACGAGGTACTGTGGATACAATTATATATATATATATAAGCGGGGATCCTACAGCTTCTGCCGCTTCCCGCATTTCGATCGCCATCTTTTTCTATCTCTTTAGGTGTCTTCATCAATGGCTCTATCTTTCATGGTTTCCATAACACCTTGTATCCAAGACTTGGCTGGTCTTCCTCGTTTCCTAATTATATATAAGATACAATTACATATTACATACTATAATTATATATTATTTAGTAAGTTTTCTAGCTTCAGAAACTGGATAGCTGTGATGACTTGGCTCTGGTCCGATCATATATCTGTGATGTCGCCCTTCATGCCCAGTTCTTGGCGTCGTTTATTATAATGAAGGCAGTCCACAAGGATGTGTAGACACTTAGTGGATATTGGCAGTAGTGACAGATTGGCAGAGGTGAAGAATCCATTAGGTGACCATGTGTAAGGCTGGTGTGACCGATACGCAATCTTCTAGCATTGCTAGAAGATTGCTAGAAGAGAACAACCATCTCATTTCTAGGTATACCAGGGATAACGAACCGCTCAATCGTCTGATCTATTTGATGTAAAAGTGTAGTGAATTTATTTCAATGATTCTGCCAGTAATTTCGTACAAGTTTCTTTATACTAGTTTTTAGGTCACTGGCGATTTTTATATTACGTAGTGTACAATTGGATACAGCAGCTTCTTTAGCAAAGCGATCGGCGTTGTTGTTACCCGTAATCCCGATGGGGGAGAGAATCCATATGATAGTGATATGGATGTCGTGCATGTTAAGGTTATGGTAAGTGTCATGGATTTTTTCTATGGTCTTCTTCTTCTTCCTATGCCGTCCCCATTAACGGAGGTTGGCGACCACATTTTTAAAAGCTTCTCTGTCTTTTGCAACGTGGAATAATTCGTCTACAGTCATGTTTGTCCAGTCTCGAATATTTCGCAGCCATGACTTCCTCTTTCTACCTATTCCCTTTTTGCCATCGACTCTACCCTGCATGATGACCTGCAGAAGACCATATTTATTATTTCTTAGTGTGTGTCCAAGGTATGCAGTCTTGCGTACTTTTATCGTTCTCAACAATTTTTTGTCTCGACCCATCCTTCTCAGCACTTCCTCATTGGTGACCCTGGCAGTCCATAGGATTCTCAACATTCTCCGGTATATCCAAAGTTCAAAGGCTTCAAGCTTCTTAACTATTTGCGCTTTTAGTGTCCATGTTTCTACCCCGTATAATAGTTGCGACCAGACGTAACATTCAACAAACCTCAGTCTCAGCGCAGTATTTAGATTTTTGTCACAGAACAATTGTTTGAATTTTAAGAACGCTGCCCTTGCCATTTCTATTCGTACCCGGATCTCTTGGTCTGGATCTAATTCTGTGTTGATGTAAGCTCCCAGATATTTATATTTTGTCACTCTCTCTATTTGCTGTCCACCAAGAGTTAGTTGTTCATTATTTATTGGAGTCCTTGATACTATCATAAATTTGGTCTTATCTGTGTTGATTTCAAGTCCCATTTGAATGCATTCACTATTTATTGCATCTAGTAAAGTTTGTAGTTCTTCTATACCCTCAGCCATAATTACCGTGTCATCTGCAAATCTCATGGTGTTTATGATTTCTCCACCAATTCTTATTCCCTCTTTTCTTTCCCATAAGGCTTTTCTGAATATGACCTGTGAGTACACGTTGAAAAGCGTCGGAGACAAGACGCATCCTTGCCTAACCCCTCTCGCAATCGGTATATTATTTGTTTCTATATAGGTATGGTAAGTGTCACCAATTAAAGTGACATTATCAACTGTCAACATATTAATCTTCTTGGATTTCAGGGAAAATTAAAATATTCTGAACAATTCATCCGCAATGTTCAATTTCGCCCCTTTGGATCAATTTCATCCCATTTTACGGTACAGTTTACGAACATAATATAAAAAATAAATAAATTATGTTTTTTTTGTTTCAATCTCAAAGAAGTTACTTTTTTCAAACAAGGATGATGTTTATATGTTTTTTTCGTTTGTCGTTATTTACTTCTTTTTTTGACTTTAATTATTTTAAATTCAAAGTATCTATACTATATACAATATATAGTCTATAATATAATCAAAGTATCTATATATAAATAAATTATTTTAAAAAACGAGAAGACACTTTATTGCATAACCAGTTGGTATTAAACCAGAATATGAACACATTTTTATTTTCATATTCTGACTCAAATAATATTCAAACGTCATAACCTTTTTATTTAAAATGAAAATCGTTTTAGTGTCATCACGAACAATTGCAATTTACACTTAACTACATTTTTAATACCCTTAAAAGTACGAAATGACAGTCTTTTAGAGCGATAAATATCAAAAATAAAATAACGAACATCGTATGATAGGAAATATCGACCTCTCTGAAGAATGCGTAAAATCATTCTTTTCGTTGCAGAGACACAAAAAAATCGATTTCTAAAAATATCCTTGTGGATAATATCAACGTGGAAATAACTTCTCCGTGTCCCTTTAAGATTAATTAACAGAATATTTCTGAATTGTTGGCATTTATTATATTTAAACATTTATCAGAATTACAAAAAAAAGTCCTAGTAAATTAATTTTATATAAAAAGAATAAATTTAAAGTTTTTTTTTGTTTACAAATTATGCTGTTGCCATTATCTAAGAATATCCAAATAATCATCTAAGATTTAAATCAGCGGATACATCTATGGATGGAAAGATTAATGCTCGGGGTGAGACAAAAAAACAAACAAATGGATTAGAAGCAAAACCAAAGTAAAAGACGCATAAGAACATGCTGCCAAATTAAAATGGAGCTTCGCAGGACACAATGCCCGACTGAAGGATAAGAGATGGAACCACGAAATACCACAGTGGAGGCAATGGTTATAAAAGAGAAGTAGAGGAAGACCACAAATGAGATGAGCTGATGACATTAAGAAGATCGGAGGACACAACTGGAAGCAAGTGGCGCAAAATAGAAGACTCTGGATTGATTTGGAGGAGGCCTATGTCCAAAGTTGGATTACTTAAGACTGAAGGAGAAGAAGAATACACGAAACTTTAAAGTTCAAATAGACAACGTTCTTTCAGACTCCAAAATCCAATTCAACGGCATTCTTCAAAGGTCTATTCTTAGTGTTGCACACTTCCTTAGTTCCATCAATGACATTGCTACATCATTCTGCCAATTAGTCAAAGCCCATCTATTTGCTGATGATATTGTTATATTCTGTCGAGGAAAACCATAACAGCAAGCCATTTACAAACTAGAGAATTGGTCGAACACAACTGGGTTAGAATTTTCTCCCACTAAAACAAAGCAATCATCTTCAGTAAAACTCCAAAGAAGAACTAAAACTCTACCTAAAGGATTTATCAAAAAATATTCAGAATCGACCAAAGTATATATGTTAAGTCAGGTGAATTATCCCTTTAACTTAGAAAAGAATACCTTAGCCTTATTTATGCCTTAAGAGTATTAGCTTATCCAGAGGTACCTGTTTATAAAAACACATTTACATATAGATTTCCATCGATGTATCATTGTGGAAAAATATTGAATCCTCTAATTTATCATTAAGTGAAAGCAATGTTACACAGCTTAGACATAATAACTGCACCCAATTACAATACTTCGGAAGTCAGCCAACATATGTTACCAAGGACCATTTCTCTCCCTGATTGTAATACAAACCTTTCTGCATTCAAGAAATGTGACACACTAGCCAAATTTTTTTAATCAAAAAGTACTAGAGATATTAAAAGATCTTAATGCTTACATCCTTATTTTCACCGGCGCTATCACAACAGATAACTATAACAGTTCCTATCAGCTTTCTTCCCAAACCTCCATATTCCCCCCTGAACTCTTTTCTATTCTCCAGGCATGAACGTTTGTCAACATACATGACATCAGATTCCCTCTAATCGATTCTTCTTCATGTGTCTTGTCCGTTCCGAACGTTGGCAATCAACATGGCTATTCTGACTTTGTTTACGGCAGATCTGAATAGTTCAGCAGATGACAATCCGAACCATTGCCGCAAGTTTTGGAGCCACGAGTGTCTTCTCCTTCCTGGACCCCTTCTGCTGTCTATTTTCCCTTAAACGATCAGTTGTAGTACTCTATATTTATTATGTCTCATAACGTGACCCAAGTATTCCAACTTTCTTTTCTTTATACTTATTCCTACCTCTCTCTCTCTTTACCTATCCGGCGTAGTACCTCTTCGTTGGTCACGTGCTCAGTCCAGGATATACGTAATATACGTCGGTAAGCCCACATTTCGAAGGCCTCTACTTTTTTCATCAATGTTGCGGTCATTGTCCACGCCTCCATTCCATATAACAAAACCGGGAATACATAATATTTCAGAAGTCGAATTTTGAGAGGTAGGGTGAGGCTTTTAGAGGTAAAAATTTGCTTCATGCTAGTGAACGATGCTCTTGCCTTTTCTACTCTTATACGTATTTCCTTCGCTTAGGCAAAGACAATAGGAGACAAGATACAGTCCTGTCGTACCCCTTTCTTGATCTCAATTTTATTGGTCAATGTAGATCCTACTTTCACTTTAGCTGTTTGGCCCCAATAGAGACTCGCTATTGTTCGAATGGCTCTGTAGTCGACTCCGATCTTATGAAGAACTTCAATTATCTTTTCGTGCTTTACGTTATCGAACGCTTTTGCGTAGTCTATAAAGCATATGTACACATCTTTGTTCATATCTCTGCAGCGCTGGATGAGTACCTGTAGACTAAAAAGTGCTTCTCTTGTCCCAAGAGAATTCTGAAATCCAAACTGCGAATCTCCAATGTTATCCTCGCATTTTTTGCTTATTCTGTTGTAAATAACCTTGGTGTATGCCTTCGAAATGTGGTTAATAAGACTTATCATCCGATGTTGATCACAAGACTTTGCTTTTGGTTTTTTCGGTATGGCAACAAAAGTTGACTCTAGCCAGTCTTCAGGAAACTCCCCGCTGTTATAAATATTGTTAAAGAGTCTGACGAGTGAGTCTAGAAATTGACTGTTTGTTTCGCACAGCATTTTCAATACTTCCCCGTATACGTTACCGTTGCCTGGTCTTTTGTTATTTTTAAGACCCTTTATAGCATTCTCCACTTCTGATTTTAGAATAGAAGGGCCAGTATCATCATTTCTCAGTGTATACCCACTAGGACGGTCATCATTAAACAGTTGTTCCACATAAGTTTCCCAGATTCTAACTATTTTGTCGGGGTCTAGTTGTAGATTTTTATCATCGCAAAGCCCTTTCGATAAAATATTGTAGCTTTTCTTTGTTGTGAGTTCCTTTATCTTCTTATGCATATTGTGATAGTCGTATACCTTTTCGCTCTGTTCGATTTCTTCGCATCTCTCCGAGAACCATTTCTCTTTAGTTTTTCTTATCTCAGCTCTAATTCGTCTATGGATTTCGCGGTATTTGGCAGTATCTTTAGTTTTATATATCCGTCTCTCTTCCATCATGTCAAGGATTTCTGCAGTCATCCAGTCTTTCTATTTTCTCTTATCAGGTAGTAAAAACTTAGTGCTTAAAGTCCTAATCTCTTCTTTAATTTCACTCCACTTTTCCAGCGGTTCATTGTTATTTTTAAGGATTTTTGATATTTAGGTATTTAAATTCTCCTGCATCTGTTGTTTAATATTATTGTTGGAAAGCTTCCTAATATCTAGCGTTTCGGGCCTGTTCTTTACATTTGGCTTTTTTAACTTTACTTCAAACTTGCATACCACCGGATTGTGGTCTGATGCTACGTCCGCACCCGGGTAAGTTTTTACGGCTTTGATGGAGTTTCTAAACCTGATTGGTGCAGCGATATAATCTATTTGATTTCTGATTATTTTACCAGGTGAGTCTGCCGGTGATTTCCAGGTATAGAGTCTACGGGGCGGGAGCTTAAAGAGAGTGTTAGTAAGTACTAGGTTGTGTTCTTGGCAAAATTGAACTAGACGATCTAGTTAATCTAGATCTCTAATCGATAGGGATTCCCTAAGTGCATTAACAGCCCTAGAGCAATTATTGTACCCCAAACATCCTGTCCTGATTTTAATTAACATGGAACTCTTAACAGATCAACAAAATCAAAGATTATTTCAGTTCCTCTGGGTGCCTTCACATTGCGAGATAAGTAAAAATAATAAAATGTGACATATTAGTAAAAAATGCAAGTGACAATCCGCTAACAGACATCATAACCACCAGTGTTCATGAGTTATTGACTTAGTTGATGTCACAACAAGTCCTTACAGATACTTCGTCTAAAGGCCCGTTTACACACTACGTCTTATTGTACGTTTTGTGGGTCATATAAAACGTACGACAAAATGTACGTTTTGTCCAGTGTATACACACTACATTTTTTCTTCCGTTTTCTACCTCATTTCTAATTCAGAGTCTTGAGTTGTGTGAAGTTTGTTTAGTGTTTTTTTTTTATTATGGAGGAAACACGGCTGCTTTCTTTTATTTTTTCAACTATAAAGATACTACGACTGGGGACAAAGGGGATGAAAAGGGAAAAGACAAGATGGTCAAGAGAGTGGGCTTCTAAAAAGAAGCCAGTATTCCCACGTCTCGTTACTAAAAGAGGCGAAACAGATGACTGGCGCAATTATTTGCGAATGGACACCTCGGCCTATTGTCAATTGCTAGAGTTGGTAACACCATACATATTGAAATAAGACACCTCATGAGAAAATCCATTACACCCCATGAAAGACCCAGCGTTAAGCCAAATAATTCCTGAAACCTGTAGTGCAATCTACTTGGTTTTAAAACATAACTACTTAAAAACTTTTATACAATTCAATAAATTCCCCGAGAAAATCGTGGATGCATTGCCGCAAATCTGACATTATTAGGCTTTTTTTGGGAAAAATAAGTCAAATAAGTCAAGAATGGACGACTTGTCTGAACATGTATTTTCACGTAACGTTTTACCCTATCAGTTCTCGCAAAACTATGCTTCTCCCATCATTTCTACGATCTGACCTTGGATTTCATTTCGATTCGACAAGACATACGTTTTGCTGTTTACATGCCACGTTTTATTGTATAGGATTTGTCCTATCCAACAAAACGTACAATAAGACGTAGCGTGAAAACCGGCATTAAGGACCAGCAACCCCAGTGGAGTCTCACGTTGCCATGTAATCAATTCCTTTTGTAATTTAAACATCATAATTTTTAATTATCAAAAATGTAACTCAAAGTTAATCGAATTGATCGAGATTAGTGAATTGATGTGAAGACCCACTATTCTATGACGCTACTCGTGACGACGCCATCTTGTGGCATTAGTTCCGTGACGCTCGCCTCAACATTTCACTATAGAGAACAATGTAAAATACAAGGTAAGTATAAAAACTTCTCTTCAAAAAACAAAAAAATTTATTAGAACTTAATGATTCTCATTGGAGCACTTAATCACATTGAAGAGACTAATATCTAATTTATCCAATTATCCTGATGTACGTATACATATTCAAGTATCATTTGCCGCTAAAATACCCTTGTAAGTGATCGTCCGTGAACACGTATAATCCCTTTCGACCAAAATGTCAACAGAAGCTCCAATAACGGATTGGCATCGGCTACTGCTACTATGAACCCCATCATAGACACAGGACCTCTCATATCTTAATTAAAATACAACAGCATGATTGTCAGTCGAGATGGGTTGTTTAAAATACCCATCGAGCTCTGATCAACCTCGTTTCGAATTCTCAACAGCCAATAGGATAAACCGTTTCGAAATCAAATGGTGGAATTTTAAAGGAAAAATGTGAATTCGATTCGATATATCCGATTTTGTTTTCATTTTCCAGCATTCAATTAAAAGCGAAAATATAATTTTTCATACGTAATCATGCATGAAAAATGTTTAAAATTGGTTTATGGCTTTAAAATCAATAAATAATGTAAACAGTCATTTGAAATATTTTAAAAATAAAAATTTACGGCTTAAGCGGCCGGTGTTTTGTAATTATAATTTTTTTTAGGTTTTTAGGTTTTAGTTTAGAATTATTTCATTGTGTAGTCTTGTCTGCACTTGCAGTAGTATACCAAATAAGATAAGATAAGAAGACAAATGAGCTACTAACAATTATTATCTAGTTGAAAGTAAGTAAGCTAATATCACTTTGTACAGATAACACTTATTTTTAACCAGATCATAATCATCATTGGTACTACAGCCCTATAAAAGAGCCTCGTCCTTCCCAAGTCTATTACGCCAGTCAGTTCTATCCATTGCCAACTGTTGCCAGTTTGCTGCGCCTATTTGTCTACCATCCTCATCTACACCGTCCCTCTATCTGAGTTTTGGCCTACCCCTACTTCTACTTCACACAGGTTACGACATAAGGATTCTTCTAGGAGGATTGTTCTACTATGATCTTGCCAGATGTCCGGCCCATCTTAGTCTTCCTATTTTTATAAAGGATACTACGTCTTTACCACCAAATATATGTTTATATCTGTGATATATCTCGTAGTTGTACCTCCTTCTCCAAACACCATTTTCACAGATCACCATCTTCTCAGGATCCTTCGTTCAAATATAAGCAGGAGATTTTCATCTGCCTTGGAAATGGTCCATGTCTCCGACCCATATGTCAACACTGGTTGTATAAGGGTTTTGTATATGGTTATTTTTGTTTTTGGCTTAAGTTTTTGCTTCTCATATGTCTACTTAGTCCAAAATAGCATTTGTTTGCTAGGATTATTCTTCTCTTGATTTCTTCCGTCATGATGTTCTCCTTGGTGATCAGGGAGCCTAAGTATGTGAATTTGTCTACCACTTCAAAGGTAGAATTATCAATAGTGAATTAGTGGTCGATGTTTCTGGCTCTATTGTTGGGTGTTGATGCCATTATCTTAGTTTTATCTTCATTTATTTGTAGGCCCATATTTTTTGAGGCGTTTGACAAGGTGGTATACATTTCTTCTAGCTTGCTTGTTGTGCGGGCAACTAGGTCGACATCATCATATAGGGGAATCCCCCTCCTTAATACAGCATACAAAATATTTTCGAGTATTTTATATGGTCGCCTGAGTGCATATTCAGAGGAGCTTCTTGGCGAATATCAAAGTGGTTTTAGGCCTGGTCGATCAACAACAGACCAGATCTTTGTGCTAAGGCAAATACTGGAAAAAACCAATGAATTCAATGTCGACACATACCATCTTTTCATAGACTTCAAATCGGCCTATGATAGTGTCGTAAGAAATAAATTGTATGAAGCCATGGATGAATTCCACATCCTTGATAAACTGATAAGATTGGTTAAGGCTATAATGCGTAAATTTGTTTGCAAACTCGAAATACAGGGCGAACAATCACAGGCATTTGAAACGCATGCTGGGCTGCGACAGGGAGATGCGCTGGCGTGTCTACTTTTCAACATAGCTCTAGAAAAGGTGGTCAGGGATGGCCAAATAGATAACAGAGGAAACATTTTTAATAAATTATCCCAAATTTTGGCACATTTTTAACAAGATAATGATTTCTATTTTTTTTTTTTTGGAAAAATAAAAAATGAAAAATAATAAAGAGCCAGGAGAGGATGGAATTGTACTAAAAGCTATCGTAAATGGAGGAGATACGCTATTAAATAAATTAAGGAAACTGTTTAATCTATGTTTGCAGCAAAGAGAGGTGCCCAACAGGTGTAACAATGCTATAACCATCCTTCTGTATACAAAAGGAGATAGAACGGATCTAGAAAATTATGGACCTGTTGAACAAGCTCTTCACTAGGTTAATGATATCAAGATTGGGGAAAAAATTAGATTTCTACCATTCGAGAGAGCAGGCAAGATTCCGTTCAAATTATGGTACCAATGATCACCTCCATACAGTAAAGACACTCATTGAAAAATCTATAGAATACAACAAACCTCTTGTCTTCACGTTCATAGATTTTCATAACGCGTTCGACATGATCGAAATAAACAGCCTTATAGAAGCAATGAATGACAACGCAGTCTATGCTAGGAGTGACGTTGCGCGACCGAATAAGAAACGAAGATCTGCGAAGAAAGACGAGTATTGCTGATGTAGTGGAACCCATAGCGAAACTGAAATGGATTTGGGCAGGCCATGTAGTGAGAATGCACGACTCACGATGGACGAGCAAAATTAGAAATTGGAGGCCAAAAGCAGACAAATGTAGTAGAGGAAGACCACCTGTACGTTGGGCTGACAACATCCTATATCCAGCAATGGAAGTACTAGATAAATTTCTGATGAACGTGAATAATAAATAAAATTGAATCAACATACATATATGGTCACCATCATATGAATATATGGTTTATATTTTGAAACGATTTCCGAAGTGGAAATTGAAACGTAAATATGTTCCTAAAAATCTTAAATAATTATTAGTTGTAAGCATATTACTGCGCTATTAGTTGCCATAATTAGCATTTTTATGATTTATTTCATTTCCTCTTACATTTTTACAAGATCTTCAGTTCCAGGTCATATGTTTCTTTCAAATGATACCGATTTTTAAGATGTTGAATATTATACTCTTAAATGCAACAATATATCAAGCAATAGAACACTGACAACTATTTGTTGTTGTTTTCAACACTTCCACAATCCCATTCACACATGTAGATCACAATTCCCATTGTGATCTACAGGAAAGCCAGTTTCTAAAGCAAAACTTAAACATATACAAAGGTATTTTTTTCTTCCCCTTTTTCTTCGTCTTTATAAGCGATTCTGCTTGTTCATTGGCGGATTAATACCTCTATGGTAGGTTGTCACTACATGCGCGGTCGTCCGATGCTTCTTTTGCCGGTTGGTGACTTATCTCTTGCTATTTATTACTATAGTGTCCATTCATTTATACACTGTAAATTACATTTTCTTTTAATGTCTTCACTTCTCTTTCGATCTCTCATCGTATTTTTTGTAACTCTTCTCAGTACTCTCATATCTGCCGTTTCCAGTAGCCTTTGCGTTGTGACTGTGTCGGGTTTTATTTCTGAGGCATATGTCATTACTGGCTTTATAAATTCATGACTTCATCTCAGTGTTAATGTATCTGTTTCGCCATATAGTTTTATTAAGGCATCCTTCCAGTTTATTTTCTTTTTGTACTTGATCTCTCTCTTCTTTGTCCAGGTCTCCAAAGCTAGAGAGTGTAATTCCCAGGTATTTTATTTCCATTACTTGTTCAATACTGATGCCATCAATTTTTATTTTATCTCTGGTTGGTTCTTTGCTGACTACTATTGTTTTAGTTTTTTGAGATGAGATTGTCATATTAAATTCTTTTGCTTTTATGTTAAATCTGTTGACCAGTCTTTGCCCACTATCTTTATCTTGGGCTATCAATATTGCGTCGTCTGTGTAACAGCTTATTTTTATTTCTTTGTTTCCCATTCTGTATATTCTTCCTTTGTTAACGCTTTTGATGATTTCATCCATGATTAAAATGAAGAGCTCGGAGCTCCATCCCCTTGTCTTATTTCTCTGCCTCTTTCTATAAAGATAGATGGTTCTATAATAGGTTCTGTAAGTTGTCCATCTATTCTGACTTCCATTTTGTTGTTTTGGTAGATGTTTTCGATAGTTTTTATAATATTTAGGCGAACTTCTCTATTATACAGAAGATTTATTACATCTTTGAATCTTTCTCTGTCAAACGCTTTGTTTAGTTCAATCAGACACATACGCTGGTCTATTATACTCTAGTGATTTCTCAGTAATTTGCTAAACGCTTGTTTAGCATCTGCTAAACTTATTTATCCTCTGATTTATTAGCACTAGTGTAATTTTAGTTGTAAGTTTTAAGGTAGTATTTAACAAGGTTATATCTCTGTAGTTTTCTGGCTGTTTTTTATCTACTTTTTTGAATAGTAGAATTAGTTCGCTCGTTCTCTATTCTTCCGGTATTTTATTGTGTTTTATAGTTTTATTAATTAATGTTATTAATTCTGTCATTGCAAAAGTTATTTAAGATAAAGAAATCATGACGTTCCTCAGAACACTATGGTTTTTATACAAATCCAATAGCAGATAATACTATAATCGAGGATATAGACGGAAATACAGAATTCAAACCAGACGCGGATTGTTAATTGTACATTAAACAATAAACAACAAAGTGATTTTTTTTACCGTAGGTCTTTACTTTTTAGTTTTTTATTTTAATATAGCATTAATACCCGTAAGTTATAATAAAATTCTTTTTTTATGTTGTTTATTATTATTTTTATATCCTAATAATTTCTTTAAACAAATAAAAAAAATTTCTTAAATGTGTCAAAACTCAGTTAATGACAACTGGTTTCTTGCTGCATAGCGGGGTCCCAATTTTGAAAAACATAACCTACAAACAACAACTTGTTGGTTATACATGTTCGCACAATTTTTAAAATAATATTTTTGTCAACGATTTCGATTAGTTTCGTTACGGTTTTGTCAACGGTTTCGTTAGTTTAAAATGTAATTTTCATTACAATAAATTGTGGCTTAATCTAATATTAACAAAATATTTAACCATGTCTATAACTAGTAAGAAAATGAACTCAGACTTCAAACAGTATTTTGTTAAACTTTAAGCAGGAATCGGATAAATGTCACAATTCCATTTCTCCTTAAATCTGATTTAATAATAAACTAGTCCGTTTGTATCCGCTTCAGGCGAGCTTTTCATTGTTGGAAACTATTTCAAGACAGTTGAGTTTCAGTAGAAGGAAATGGACTTGAAACTGTATTTGTTTTGACATTAGAAAACGGAATGAGGTCTATAAAATACTTTTTAGTTATTTTATGATTACGATTTATTTTGATATTGCTCAATATTTAGTATTATAAGTTTTAGGATGGTATATATTGGTTGAATGATCGTTATTTAATCTCTTTAAAAGAAAATAAAATTGAAATAAATACAGACTACAGAGTCTAGGAAAAGACCGTTTTCCCGTATAATTCTTAGAGGTGAAAAATATTTTGTTGATAATTTTTCGACTGTTCTAACAACCATTCAAATCTCGTCATTTTGTGTCATGTGGAACAATTTCACCCAATCATGTCAACATTAGACTGATAATTGCATTCAGTGCAATTTTCAATTCCTATGACAACACGATCGAGTTTGACAACTTCATCCAAATAAATTTCAAAATGTCACTTTTCGGCAATGAGAATGTTCAAAGTATAAATATAATAATAATAATATATTTGGGGAATATTCATGGAATTTTGCTGCGGACGAGAATATGAGTTGAATGAGCATAGAAGCTTAGAAGAATTGGCGTTGATACTAAAAGATTGGGCCGTCAATATGAGAAAGAAAAACGGGGACGAATTCAAAGAGGCAACGGTGAAGACAATGTGGAAAACACATCTTCTATAGTAGAGAACAGCAACGAATCTAATGTTAACTTAAATTTTAATAATTGTATTGTTCTGAAGCTATTTTCTTGTGGCATTTTAAATTAATTACTATTTAACTGGGAATAAGCCACAATTAAAGGTTAAAATACGTTTATTGACGTTTCAATTTCCACTTCGGAAATCGTTCTCAAAATACAAACGAAGAAAAAAGTTTGTATTTTGAGAACGATTTCCGAAGTGGAAATTGAAACGTCAATAAACGTATTTTAACCTTTAATTGTGGCTTATTCCCAGTTAAATAGTAATTAATTTGATAATTGTACTTTCACTAACTGTACTTTTAATAAATAAATGTTTCGTTATGTTGAGTTATGATTTTTTTTTTTTTTTTTCGAAAAATTATCCGCCGAATATCCCTCGGACATTGATGAATGCCTTATAATTTCATGACAAATTTCTCAAGCTCGTTGCACTCAGCCTTCGGCTTCGTGCTGTTACCAAGGAACGAGCATTCGATTGTCATGAAATTATCTCGTCTGTTATCAATGTCCTAGGGATATTACTACTGATAATAAACCCGGGAATGAATAGATAGACTAATTCTAAGCAACTTTTGTCCCATAAAAGTTATTCAGGATGCCATCGCTGTTAGAATTAATTGTGTCTAAAAATTTGTCAACAAAATAACCCACGTTATCAGAAGTGTATTAAGATTAATTACTTCTAATTATTATCTAAAAACCTCAAAATGTAAAACCTTATAGTAGTTCTTGAATATTAATATGCTTAGTTGAATTTGTCATTGGCCACCGACATTGATCGAGTACGTAAGTATATAAGATGACATTGCATGAATCACCGTCTTGTTTGATATAGTTATAGGGAGTACCAAAATAGGAATATTATCATTGTTCGTTATTATTTACACCGGTGCGTTTACATATCGATTAATCAACCATTCATATTTTTTATCATAACATTGTTGACTATTAGGTTCGTTTACCATTGGATAATACAGGGTTTTAAAAAGGTAACATTGTAAAAATAATTGGAGTTTGCTTTCTGAATCCTGAATTTTGAATCATCATCATCAGCCTCTCTCAATCCACTGCTGGACATAGGCCTCCCCTGTTTGTCTCCAAAGTGTTCTATCTTGTGCTTGCTGTATCCAGTTTTTTGTTGTCTTTCGTAAGTCGTCTTGCCATCGTTTTGGTGGTCTTCCGCTGCTATGTTTATCGGCTCTTGGTCTCCATTCAACTAGTTTGCGAGTCCATCTTCCGTCCTTCATTCTGAAAATGCGCCCAGCCCAGAATTTTGAATCCGTTATCAAAATAAAAGGCGTTGAAGAAAAAAAATGTTACACATTTCTTACCATTTTGACGAAACTACTGGCAATATTGTAGTGATATTTTACACGAATATGTTTTAGAATTAATGACTTTAGAAGTGTTACACCCAGAAGAAATAATTTCTTGAACTTAATTTTCTGGAAACACAATGACTATATTTAAAACATGCTATGATGACAATACCAATCTTTTCTACTTTTTATAAAATTAAAGATTAAGATTAACCTTTAAATTTTTTAAGATTACCACCATTTTATAAGAAGACCCCAAAATTACCACTATGTTAGCGATTTTGATATGAGTAGAATTATTGCGCATAGAGATATGGGTTTATCGTATCGTGAAATTGGCCGTCTCGTGTAAATTGTACGGCAATGACGGTGTCTATCGTGTGTGGACAAACGAAGGTAGAGAGACACGAAGAAGATCAACTGGTCAACCGAGGCGTACCACAGAGCGTCAAGATAGGCGCTTTTCATTACTGGCTCTGCGAGACCGTTTTGCTACTACGCATCAACATTCCAGCCTTTGGACTGGTTTCATTCCGCCCGCCACTAATGCTTGCTTTGGCTGCGAACTACTGTTATCAACGTTTGAATTGGTGCAGAGAACGACAGCATTGGGTGCAGAATGGCGTAATGTAGCATTCAGCAATGAATCACGATACTGTTTAGGAATGCATATTGGTCGTAGGATGGTAAGACGGCGCCGTGAAGAGAGCATAACACTCTCGATAACTACCTCATTTCTTATTTTGTCCAGCCTGGTCATGCCCATTATTCTTCTACGAAACTTCATTTCTATGCTCTGTATTTTCGATCCTAATTTATCAGTAAGCGTCCAACTTTCACTACCAAAAGTTAAAATCGGCACAAACATCATCTTATAGATAGCTGTTTGGGAAAGTATTTAATATTTATTTTTATGTTTTACATTTTTTTTTACTTTCTTCTACGGTAATATAATATGATCTTACTTGATGGTCTATTATAACTAGCTACTTACTTTAAAAAATATAATTTTCTGTTATTTAGTAAAATCTCATTGTTAAACAAGCTTAAACACATTTAGTCTGTCTTTAAGTTCAAAGAATTTGACTTCTTTTGTTATTTTGTAAATAATTATGTCGCCAGCACATAAACCGCTGTAAGGTATCATATTTCAGTGACCATTACGTTAGATTATCGCCATTTAAAAGCGCCATACAATAGCGCTGATTTATGGTGGAGTACTTGTCCCATATACTACCTAAGAACGGCCAGAGAGTTTTCTGACTCTGAGATAGCGCG
>NW_027313097.1:0-23707 GCF_040954645.1 Diabrotica undecimpunctata
AATAACAACATTAATTATCTTTTTAAATTGTTATGATATTTCTAATTTTAAATAATTTCATATACATACAATTATTATTTTTAAACATATTATTTAGTTTATATATTAATTAAATTTACTGTCAAATAATATTTATTTATATTTTATTATAATTTAACATTTTATTTGAACTTGACAGGTCGGTCAGAACGTCAGAAGTAGACAATGTATGCTTTGTTAATACGTTAACAGGTGGCGTTAGGAGCAAATAAGTCATTGAATTTATTTAAAATATAAAAAAATAAATAAATAATAAAACATAGCATGAAACTTTGCGCTAGTCTACAGTACAGCCTACTGTACCATTTTTTTTAATTACAGTGGAATTTCATGAATTAATTTTTTTATTTTTATATACTTGACCCATTTATAACTAATGTTTGACGTTTCTATTTCCACTCTGAAAATGTTTTCAAAAAAATTGTTTTAAAAAATTGTGCTTAAGTGTATAACCAACAAAGTTGTTAGAAGGTTATGTTTATTCAAAATTGATGGTGGACTTACTGGTCTGGATCTTGTAGACAATAGCCTAGTTTAAGTTTAAAATATCTGAGGGTGGTGTTTGTACCCTCGGTGGTTTTTTTTTTGCTTTTGTATTACTTGGTTATTATTAACTTTTATAAATTTATGTAGTGTGAGTTTATATAGTTATATGTTTGTGTATTACTTGTTGCATAAATTGTTTCCTATAAGCAAATTTTCGTATTAGCCATGAGCTCATTCTTATTTCCATTATGTATTAGTAGGTATATTCATAGAGGATTTTGAACAAAACATTATACACAAACAAGACAAATATTCGACATTATGGTTTAGATATGCAGACGACCTGACGAAAAGAAAATAACAATTTACTTCCTTTTCTGGATGTGTTAATCACAAAATAGGACACAAAATATGCAACTAAAATTTACAGAAACCCAACACACACCAACAAATATTTAAACTACCACTCAAACCACAACGTAAAAATCAAAAAAGGAATTATCAAATCATTATATGATACCACCTGCTTTAATGAAAATGAATTTCAGGAATGAAAAACCTGATAACAAAGGTGACTACCTATTGTCATTTATAAACAAGGAATACCACAAGATTAAAGAAAGACAACAACAAAACACCACAAGCAATCCAGAAACACTCACAAGAAAGGACTCAAAGATGACAATAGTACCAATGTAAAGGGCTTATCAGAAAAATTAAAAAGGATAACAAACAAGTACATCACAACAACTTTCAAAACAACTCACACACTGAGATATATGCTGTCCAAAACCCAAAGAGTGTGTTGTGTGTCACTTTCGCATTCTTGTTTTATCGAGATTAAATGTGACTGCCGAGAAAATAAGGATTTATCTGATCGATATATTAATTTGGAATTTTAGAATCGGGTTTTTTTATCGGCTAGCGATTATTGGATATAGTAGCAATTATATAGCAATTTCATATTTAAGTGAAATATCACTGGTTTAGTCCATTGTTGGGATTTAATACGGCTATAATGTCAAGTTTATTTGGATTTGGTAAGTGATTCTTGCATGTTGGGTGTTCACAACGCCTTAATTGTTCTAGATGAGGGATTAATGTCTGGTTTGAGAGCAATAAGTGATTAACTTAAGTGCAGTATAGTAGAAGAAGATTTTTTATTGGAGTTGTGCTGAAGATACGTAGCTGATTTTTTACGTAGCAATTTTATCCCTGAAATCTCCTACAGCTGAGTTTTTAAGATTTTTACACAACTTTTAATACCTTCCACCAAGTTTCAATACTTAACATTTATGAAGGATCCCACGTTTTAGGATCCATTTTACGATACATATTTGGATATATGTTGTCTTGTAATATTTGGTGCTAATTAAGGCTTTTAAGTACTGTTATAAACTTGTCGAACGATCTAGTACATACGAGACTAGTTTTTGAGTGAACTTGACATATTTCTTCGATTATTTTATTACTAACTGACGATACCAGCACTACATTGGAAAAATCTTAAGATCACTAAGTGTCAGGATAAATGAACATAAATCAAGTACAGAGGCTTCGACAGATTCCAGATATGCGAAAATGTCCGGGACAACAAGCACCGAGTACAATGGAAAAATGTATCAATAATCATGAAAGACACAGACATGAAAAATAGGAAAGTCAAAGAAACAGTTCTCATCATAATTAATAAAAAAAGTGTGTAGAAAACCCATCAGCAGAATGCAAGAGACTTTGGTTGCCAATACTAAAAGAAGTAGTTCGTTGGTTATAACATATTTCCCAGAATTTTTAAAAATGATCATTTTTGAGAACGATTTCAGGAGTGGAGGTCGAAACATCAAATTTAAGTTAGTTAAAAATGTAATTAATGTAATTTAATCGATTGTGGTTTAATCCCATAGAAATATAATTTATATCATATTTATTATTGGAAAACAAAAATATAGGCAATCTAGAAAATAGGTTCTTGTTTTTGATATTTTTTTATTGTAATAATAATAAAGTTTAAATTAACTTTATTGGAATTAATGATTAGATGGATTGGATGAAAGATTATGAAGTTATAAATAGAGAAAACATACATATTGTTGCATCACCAAACGACGTGTTGTTTAATAAACAAACTATTGATTTCCAAATATAATATTTAAGGAAACATATTTATCTTACCAAAGTATTGTCCGACCATGTAACATCATCGGTACGTTTACTAAGCAACTTGTTCAGTTTTAAAGTTTCCTTGTCAATTTTAGTATTAAGTTAATTAAATTATTTTTGGACTAACAGCAAACAAATTATGGTAAGAGTAGATAAACCCGACTAAATAATGAATTATTTGATTTCTTTATCTGCTCTACTTTCAATATCAAAACAATATGTCTCTATTATCGATTATTTTGTTCCGGGCCACGTTTGAATTTATGTATATTCTTTTCTTTTATTTTCCCTAAAACCGCATACCTCTCCAGCGAATTGTCTTTCGTTCCCCCAAGGTACTTGCTTAACTATAGTAGTTTGCGCGTTTGACGTCCCTTCAGATTCAACCCTCTTCTTGTACTTTCATATAACCGAGAGTTTGCAGGCATTTTAAGGTTATAAAGCTTTTATGTAAAAAATAGTCTAGCAGGTTTTCGGGAATCCCTTCAGAAATATTTTATTTTTTGAATTTCTCTGCATAAATTCTTAATAAATGTCATTGATACGAATATTACATACAGTTATTACGTTATAAAATTTGTATAATATTACTTTATTATTACTGAATACTATTAATATTCTCGATTACAATTGGAAAGTTTCGAACTTGGATTTGAGGTTCGAATCTGTTTGTAAATGCCCCTTTGTCCGCTTTTTGTCGGTCGACGATAATAGGTTTAATAAATTTGAAGTTGTGGAGTAAAAGTGTTGATTTATTGACAGCTACTGGTAATTACACAATATGATGTTCGTTAGGTAACTACTTATGATTGACTGAATGTAGACTGCGGTCACATGGGCTCATGGTTTTTAAGTTTAGAAAACTTAAAAACACTCTTGTCTTTAACGGATGTTGTTTACTGTATACCGTGCGGATCATGTGAACAAGTATACTATGGTCAAACATCAAGATGCCTTAAAGACCGCATTACATCCCACAAGTCAGATAATAGACTGCATCCTGAAAAAAGTGCATTGGGTGAACATGCATTTAAAAATGAGCATCAGATAGATTATAATAACATCAAAGTAGTAGAACAGGAAAGTAACATCACCAAAAGACTTTTTCTTGAAATGGCCTACATTTGCCAAAATGATAATGCAATGAATCATAGAACGGATATTGGTCATCTAAATGAAATGTTCTCCTATTTGTTACTATTAGATAAATGCAATAATAACACAAAAAATAATTTATCAATTGACATTTAAAAGAATTTTGTCAAAATAATGTCATGTATTTATTTAGAATAATTAAGTGTTTTTGGATGTATAGTAATTTTTTTAAATTTTTAAATTTTTAAACATAAAAATAATTTTTATATATTGAAAAAAGATGAGAGACTATGATACATTTTATCAACATTATAATACATCTTCGTTGATACAACCTCATTAAGTTTGTAAGTAGAAACATTTTTTAATTAATTATACCAACGCCAACAATTTATTCATCACATTTGTAGCTCCCTGATGAAGGACATAACCAATGTCCGAAAGCTTGGAATTAAAATTTAAAATTACACTCGCGATCATAAAATCCGGGTCACCTTGAAAATCACCGATATTTTATTTTCAACAAGCTTTATCGTAAATAATAATAACACAAATACAAACTACTGCATGTTTCTGAGAATTGTTGTAGTCTTAGCGGTTTCCTTTACAACAAAGAATTTCAATAGTGCCGATTTCGCGGGAAAGCGCACACTTCCCAAAATGAACGGTACCTGTAACTGCCGCTTGTTTTAAATGTCTCATTTGTGCTTCGACTTTCTGTTCAAACGCAACGAACAAACGTTTATTATTGCCACCATTAGTGTTTATTATTGCCATTATTAGTGTTTATTATTGTTTATTTTTTGCCAAAAATACCCTTGACTGTTGTTGAAACGGCACAAATTGTTGCTCTTGTGAAAGACGGTCACACTCAACGGTAAGTCGCAAGAACTGTTGGCGTAAGCCTTTCTACGGTTCAACGAGTGCTTCAACGCTTTCAGGAGAAGGGTTTGCTATCCAAACGACCTGGCTCTGGACGAAGAAGAATGACCACGGTACGAGATGACCGTTTTCTTGTGTTTCAGGCTTTACGAAACCGGACCTCAACTGCGATTATGCATCGAAATCGTCTACAGGAAGTACGAAATGGCAATGTTAGCGTTGCAACAGTCAGAAGAAGACTTCGTTCTTTTGGACTATCTTCTTGGGTAATGGCTACAGGACCGCCACTTCGCCTGGCGCATCGAGTTGCACAAGTAGCTTTTGCTCGACAATACGCGCATTGGAGAATTAACGATTGGAGCAAAGATTTATTCTCAGACGAATTCCGTTTCTGCCTAACTGGATCCGATGGACGTGTAAGAGTTTGGAGGAGAACCGGTGAATGATTTTCACAAGCTTGCATTGCTCCAAGAATGCCATTTGGTGGAGGCTCGGTCATGGCTTGGGGAGGTGTATCTTCCGACTTCCGCACAGAATTACCCTTCATCGAAAATGGGTCCTTAACTGCACGAATGGGCATTACGGAGATTCTGGAAGAACATGTTATGCATACCATGGCAAGGCTTGGAGAAAACGTCGTTTTTATGCAGAACAACGTGCGAAAGCACGTTGCCACGATCAGTATGCAATACTTGGACGAGGTTGGAATTACGAGGTTACCCTATCCAGCTAGGTCTTCGGACCTGAATCCCATCGAACATATCAAGGACGATTTGAAAAAACGTATTCAACTCCTAACATCTCCTCCTAACAACGGACAGGAGCTTAAGGATCTGTTAGTGAGAGAGTGGAATAACATACCACAACATGTAATCCAGAGAAAAATTGAGAGTATGCCCCGTCGTCTGCAAGAGGTCATTAGAGCAAGTGGAGGCAATACACGATATTAGTCATTGAAATTTCACTGACATTTTACCACGTTCTGTATTTTCCATTTTTTTCGTATGCCTGGTTTATCAACAATTTGGTTTGTTTTCAGCTTTTTCAATAAAAACAATAAAAAACCGTTTTTTTTTTTCTTTCAAAACAAACATTGATGACAAATAAAAAATACGTTAACCTAAAAAAAGGTTATTACTCCACCAGAGGCAAAAATATTCCAGAAACTTGAAATTTTCCAGGTGACCCGGATTTTATGATCGCGAGTGTATATATATATATATATATATATATATATATATATATATATATATATATATATATATATATATATATATATATATATATATATATTTATATATATATATATATATATATATATATATATATAATGTAATTATATTCTTTTTAATATGTTCTTTCTATTGAAAATAAACCTCCAAGTGTATGGGATTTTTACACCTATTCTCGTATGTTTCACTGATGATGGTCCGACTGGACCAAAAACCTTTTGAAGAATTGTTATCCTTTTGGAAAAATTTTTAAATATATGTTTAATAAAATATACTAGTATACACCAGAACACAGTCTTTACTTCTCTGTAAGTTTTTATTTTCGTTATTTACAAAAAATAGTGTAAGTATTCAGAACCGCACTTGCCATTGATACATGAACACAGTGTAGACGCAGTTATAAAATTATTGTCAAATTTAAAATCAGTTCTGAATCTTTGCGCTTACGTAACTGATTACTGTAACTGAAGTGTACGAACAAGTTTAATCGTATCTCAATGTTTTTATACTACACTTCACTTCTCATTAAGCAATTATGGAAGTTTTCTAAAGCTTTCAACCTAAAAAGCCGAGTGGTTGTGACAATATATTTCCCAAACTTTTTAATCAATGTTTAACTCCTGTAATTAAGCAATTAGTAAACACTGGTAATGTCTCTTGTCTTCAGAGTTTCCCTGGAAACTTTTGAAACTTATAATTATTATAATATCTATAAGTTTTATAACATAAAACTATGGGTCCGTCAGTATGCTCTTTTTTTTTAATGAAAAAAAAATATTTTTAACCGTTTTAAATGATTGATTTTAATTCTGCAATTACAGTACTTGTTTATTTAATGAAAAGTGTGATTTAAGTTTTAAAAAATAGAGGAAGGCATTTGCACTCTTTGTCAAGCTTTCGAAAACTTAATACTTTTGCAGAAAGTTTTTTTCCAAAACTCAAAACCATATGTACAGTAGTAACTATAACAGATGGCAACGAACAGCATAAAGGGAAATTTTGGGTTTGAAGAAAGCAATCAAAGGAGTGAACGACTGATTGAATTCTGCCAAGAAATCGACCTTGTCATCGAAAATACCTGGTTTAAACTTTCATAAAAACTTTGAAACCAACGATTTCGTAAAAATATGAACATTCAAAAACTTACACTCAAACGTAAACTCAAACCATAATTTACGCTGCTCCAGAATACAATTTAAACTAAAGAAACCACAAAGTTGTTCAAACAAATAAAATATGTTTCGACCTCTTCAGGATCAAATAAACATAATCAAAATAACGAAAATACCAAACGAAAACGTAACTATCAACTAATTTGGATATGATATACAAAACTCGATTTTAGAAGTAAAAGAGTTTATTCTTCTGAAAGTTCTGTCTTCTATGGAAGATTGTATATCAACATGGCAATGTTCGCTTTATTTATGGCAGCTAAAGTTGGATGAAGCACAAGTTAAATCATTTTCTCATATTTCACAATCCTTTTCCTCTATCCCTTTTACCTTCAATTTTATCTTTCATAATTGACTGTAGCAGTTTATATCTTGATCATCTTAAGACATGTCTGAAATATTTGAGTTTTCGCTTTTGAATAATTTGAATGACCTATTCCTTATTTTTATTAACTGTGCTTACGACTTTAATATTGGTAACTCTGTCTATCCACAGAATAAGCAGCATTCTACGATAGCAGCAGCGTTCAAATATCTCTAAGTTTTTGATCTCGACATGTTTAGCGCAATACAGAAACAGTAGACCTCCAACTATAATTTGAAAATAATTATTTTAATAATTAATGTTCATCGGGTTAGCAGATGTAAAACGCAAATCTTAAAATTTTAGTTCTCATGTATACACATTATGGGTAAGCTCAGAATAATTGTCTATATTTTTATAAACACATACCCGAAGATCTAATTTAGGAAATTTGGAGGTGTGATTGAAGAGAAAAAAATATTTCAGTAAAAGTCAGAATTAAATGAAAAAAAAAACAGAATAAATAAACACATCTACAGACATCAAGTAAGTTGAATGTTCCAGGATTTTGACGTATCCAATTCTAAAAATTAGCTCGCAACAAATAGCTCTCGTAATATTAAAAACAATTTGTATTAAATTGCATGTTTCTTAATAATACGAATTCAATATACTTGTATAGCTTAACATTTTTATTATTATTTCAACTACCCTGTACATTTTTCTAATTTAATATAGGTAAAAGTATATCGACATCTGGTATCATAGCAATTTTCTGTTCAAACGAGCTTCATAGCTTTTGAGTACCTCGTTAAATTCTCTTACTCACCGGTTGATATAGTTTTATGGACGTATATATTTTCCAGGGGATAAATAGTTTATCTTTTGATGCCGTATTTTATATGTTCACAACAAATTATAACAAGGTTGCTGATTGACACTAGTTCCCTATAATAAGTGAGAATCAATAAACCATAAAAATACCCTAAAACGTTTTTTGTTAGAGTGGGTTCACTGCTGTCTGATACTGATTTTTATATAGGTTTATTATTTGATATCTCACATCAAAAATGTGCATTATTATTCCACATTTTTCAATAAAAACTTAAAAACTTTTTTGTTAATACATACCATTCCATTTGAAAACTTGTTCTCTGCATATGCCATGTAAATGAATCTGTCAATTATACTGTTTTATTAAGGCAAAAGTGACAGCACACCAAATTCGTACGATTAATTGCTTAAAATTGTAAAGATGTATTTACTTTAAATTTGTACTAAAACAAGATTATTAAACAGTTCAATGCACCAACAATCGTTGAAGATCGTGATAGTTAACGAAGCATTCGAATCGCGCGACATAATTCTTCATCGCAGAAGTGGTGACGTTCAGCGAGTCTCCGAAACTCATCGCTCATATAACGGATTGCAGTATCCGATTCTGTTTTGGCAAGGAGAAGAAAGATATCATTTTAACATCAAAATGAGAAATTCGCAAACAGACGAGGAAACGAATAAGAAAGTCAGTGCCATGAATTATTATTTGCATTAATTGGTGATTCGTCAAGACGCTGAGAACCACATTCTGAAATGTCGACAAATGTTCCGTCAATACATCGTCGACATATACGCGAAGATTGAATCCGAACGACTCCTATATATTCGATTAAATCAAACCGAGTTAATTTCTTAAAAGTACGTTTATTTACGAGACGCAATCGTCAATCATGGTAACGTGAATCCAAACGAATTGGGAAAAATGGTCATATTACCGCCTACATTCACCGGGAGTCCACAGCACATGAATGAATACGCACAAGATGCGATGACATAGGTTCGCGCATATGGTCGTCCAGATTTGTTCATCACATTTACATGCAATCTAACATGGGATGAAATTAAAGAACTTCTGTTAGCTGGAGAATCATCTTCGGACCGCGATGACATTACCGCACGCGTATTTAAACAAAAATTAAATTATTTGATGTATTTTATCAAGAGTCACGCTTTGGAGAGCATTATACTGAATGTATTCCATTGAATGACATAAAAGTTGCTTGCATATTTTGGTTTGGTTGGTCAACAAAATTACTACAGATCAAATTGACCAAATGATTTCAGCAAAAATACCAAATTGAGCAGCAAAAATACCAGACTACATTGATCCAGACTTATTCGACGTCGTTACCAAAAATACTGTTTATGGTCCATGTGGCGCATTCAGCAACAATTCACCATGTACGTCTGATGGGAAATGCACGAAACGATACCCAAGAAACTTGGTTTCTCCTGACATCACTGGCAATGACTGATACCCACAATTATCTACGATCAGTTGAGGATAGCGGAAAATCCATAGCTTTGAAAGTACGACACGTTGATGTCGAAGTCGATAATCGTTAGGTTGGGCCATATTCACAGTTGCTCTTAAAGACCTTCAAAGTACACATTAATGTTTAATAAAACACCATTTTACCGGCAGCATTCAAGAAGCCAGGAGTGGTAATTTCATTATACATTAAATTATTCAATTTCAATATTAATTACTATAATAATGCTACCTAAAGTTAAAATTAAATCATAACTATTGCTATATTGTTGGAAGTGCATCTATGATTTTCTTAGTTCTTCATTCTCTTTTTCAATGTTTTTTTACTTATACATGTTTATATATAAAAAAAACCACATGTTCTTGTTGCTGTGCTTAGTTTGAACAAATTGTTAACTTTATTTAGTTCAATTTATTGTTTATACATCGTAATCGTATAATGTCCATTTACTTAAGCGTCTTTACAACTTTAATAATCACTGACTGCTACATATCTTTTTAAGGTAACACATGTAATAACTTTTCCATGCTTGTGTGGTTTTTTCATATTGTTCTTTTTAGATGAACTGATGATGCTTTCTGATTAAGAAAGCGAAACGTCTTCAATAAATAGATGAATTAGCCATCAACTTTGTCTTTTTTCTCCACCTTTTGACCGAAAAAACCCATCACTCTTCTGAGTGATCCTTAATTTATATATATATATATATATATATATATATATATATATATATATATATATATATATATATATAAGAATAAGAAAAAAGAAGTACTTGTGACTCGTTTGGAAAAAATATATAACTGTTTTGGATGGGTTGGAGTCAATAAAAGTTGATGCTAGTCCACTCCAACTTCAATTTTTTTATTGACTCCAGCCCATCCAAAACAGTTTCACGAGCAGAAAGAGAAAGTGGGTGGACCAATTATTGTTTAAATATTTTGAAGAAAATACAAAAAACAACTTTGAAACTAACGTCTCACAAAATACTGTTTATGAATTTCGAGTACTACCAACTGTATTACCAACTTGAAATTAAGCGGGAAATTAAAAATGTTATTTATAACATAAGCAATCGAAAGAAAATAGTAAATAGGTTTAGAAAAAATAATAACTCAAACAAAACAATACGGAATTAGTAACTGAAGTTTGATCCAAAATATTCAATTAATAATGAAATTTTAACAAAGTTTTAAAAACAGAGAAGAGAAAAAAAGAAAACTCTGTTATGCAAAATAGCTCAGTCAAAAGTCAATATAAAATTGTAAATTTTGCTAAGATTCTGGATCTCAGATCTTTTATTCAGATTGTTATTATCACTCTTGCTGATATGTACCATCTCTAAGAAAGTTCTGTTAAATTTATTTTTCTCTCTGGCTAATATTTTTACATTGTTGAAATCTATCTTATGGTCTAGATCGATAGTATGCTCTGCCAAAGCACAAGTCGGTTTGTTTAATATACAATCACTCTTATGAGAAATGATACGGCTAGACAGATTCTTTCCAGTTTCACCAATGTACGTGGATGGACATTCAGTACATTGAATGCAATAAACAACATCTGTAGTCTCTAGAGTGGTTAGGGGTTGTTTTATTTTGCTATACAGCAGACGTATGGTTTTGATGTTCTTGTTAGCTATTTTGATATTCTTAAAATCTTTAAAAATCTTAGTGAGTTCAACGGTTAGTTTCGGAATATATGGAAGGGACTCTGAGATAGCGCGTTGGAGCAGAATTATTTTGTGCTGAGGGCACTGATTGTGACAGTAAGTATGTTGTTTCTATTAACAAAGGGAACATTAAAAATTAATTTATTAATCAGTCTTAGAGGATATGAATTTTCAACAAAAATATTACGTAAGAGGTTGAGATCATGTTGGAGATAGTCCGGATGAGATAACCTTTTGACACGTTCTTTCATCGCTAGGACTAAATTAGTTTTCATCCTAGGAGGATGGTAAGAGTGGTAGCTTATGAATCTATTGCTACATATGGGTTTTCTAACATTATCCTCACATCTATGCAATCTCATGTCAAGGAAAGGCAAAGATCCGTCCCGCTCCTCCTCGCACGTGAACTGCAAGTGTGGGTTTCGTTGGTTGAACACATTTAACGTAGAATGTATAGAGTCTGCAGGTAGTGCCAAGATTAAGTCATCCACATATATATATATATATATATATATATATATATATATATATATATATATATATATATATATATATATATATGTTATATGAGAAAATATTAACCTTGAACTAGCTTAAGTTCGCCGACTTCAGATTTCATCATCCCATTCCCATAGAAACCGCTGAGCACGCATTAGAACTTTGTACGAACCGTTGGCCAATATTCATGAGAACAGCAATTCAGCACTTCATACCAAACGTATAAATTACCATTTTCAGATGCCGGAATCACTCTTAGCTGCAACTTCGACCAGTCCAGTTATTGTAGTCATTTTAAATTAATTTAATTTTGTACTATTATTTAATATTTAATTTCTAACAAATAAACTTCTTTTTTTAAAAAGTCAAATAAGTGATTAGTGATCTAACAATTGGCGCAGTCAGTAGGATCCGGTTAACGTTGCTAGAACACGTGTATACTCACTGGCAGCGGCGGATTCTCATCCCTTAACGGAACAAAGAATCTACGGAAGTCCTCACTCCTGTGACCTACGGAAGGAACACCTAGTGAAGCCCCTGGTAGCCGAGCAGAGAGAACAAGACAACCCTTAAAAAAGAAAGCATCTCCGAACAACCTCACTCCTGTGATCTACGGAAGGAACACCTAGTGAAGCCCCTGGTAGCTGAGCAGAGAGAACAAGGCGTCCCGATGTTCTTCTTTATGTAAGTGGATTTTGAATCATCTCGTTAATAATTTTGTTATATTAATTTACGAAATTGACTATACTGCAAGTCAATTAATCAAGATACATAAAAGAAAATACAAGTTGATTATCTAATATTTGAAATTATTGATATTTCTTTACATACTATTTTATACTGATATTTTATTGACATATTTTTTTTACTTGCTATTTTTTGGTATATTTTCTCTCGATATATTTTTATTTGGTATATTTGATACATTTTTGTTGATATATTATTTGATATTTTTATATTGATACATTTTTGCCCTTTATATACCACCACATTTTTTTTTCTCCCTTATATACTGATACATTTTATATTTCTCCATACTTCTATTTTTCATTTTCGTTAAAAATATCTCGAAAAATGCCTGAGACACGTTCCCAGACTCAACAAGAAATCGAACCATACAAGCTTTCGGAAATATTTTCTATTATCCCAGAATTTGAAGGCGATCCGATTTTTCTTTCTACATTTTTAGATGCGTGCGACTGTGCTTTTAAAATGGCCACAGGCGATCAGCGCGTTCTATTAACGATTCACGTAAAAAATAAACTCAAAGGTAAAGCTGCACAGCTTATTAATTCTAGAAAACCAATTTCTTATACAGAAATAAAACAATTACTAAATCTACATTTCGGAGACAGTAGAGACCTGACCTCCTTAATACAAGACTTACAAAGACTAAAACAACTATCTAACGAATCTCCTCTAACTTTCTTTAACCGTTTACAAGTTCTGAATGCAAAAATGCACGCCTCGATCCAAGTAGCAAATTTATCCCCAGATCAAAAAACTGCCCAATGTGACTTAATCGATACCATGGCCCTAAACACACTTTTAACCGGTTTAGAACCTCGTCTAGGACAAATTATTAGGGCTAGTAATCCAAAAGATCTCATTGAAGCAAGCAATCGTATTAGACGCGAACTTCAATTGTCATATTTTGAAGAACAAAAATCTAATTCTAGATCAACTATTCCTAAACCCTCTCAACCAATGAAAAGACCCTCATCTCAGTTTACAAAATGTACAAATTGTGGCCGCATTGGTCATCTAAATAGTGAATGCCGCTCTTCACGTTTCGTACAGCCAAACCAAACTTTTTCTAGGCCACACGGTTACCAAAACCAATATAATAATGGACCTAACAACTATCAAAACAATCAGAACCCTAATAGGAATCAATATTCGTCCAATAATCCAAATTTCAACCAACAGAGACCTTCCTTTTCATCTCAAAATCAAAATCAAAATCGTCCATCTGTTATTCAAAGAAACCCAAACTTCCAAAGAGCACATGTTTTAAACGAATACCCTGATGAAATGACGACTAACTATTATACAGACGATTACTATACAGATAATTATTATAATACCGATAACTATGAAAACTATGAAACGGATTATTATACAGAAAATAATCCGCAAACTGATAACTTTTACGAAACCAATAACACACAAAATTATCAGGATTTTCTTTCACTTCAGAATCAAAATCATCCTCCCACTCATACGAACCCCTCAACGGATATTACGAATATCCAAGAACAAATTCAAGCACTCAACTTGGACAACTTTCATCCGGATCTCAATTTTCCCGAACAGACATTCATGTAACCCCATTTCATACGATGAGTTCCAAAAATTTATATTACATTAACGATGCTACCAACACTTTTAAACTTTTAATCGACACAGGTGCTGGAATCACTGTTTTCAAAGAAAACACAGCACGCAATTATCATAATAGATTTCCTGAAAACGTTACTATTCAAGGTATAACCGATCAAAAATTGTTAATAACAGAATCTGTCCTGATTCCCTTCACTGACAATAATCCTCACAAAGTCTTTATTTTCAATTTAGACATTGATTTCGATGGCATAATAGGCCTAGACTTTCTAGATCATTATGAATGCGTAATAGATCTCAAATCCCGACAGTTGCATACAAATTTTAAAACTGTCACCCTTCACAAAGTAGGACACGAGACAAACACACCTCCTAAAGACAAAACACCGACACACCCTACAGAAATAAGACAAAACGAACCTAAAATAAAAATTAAATCAGATTCTAAACAGGAATCAAATTTAAAATATCAAAACCCTATAAATGAAAAATATACTATCGTAAAAAACCGAGATCAAGACAAAAATCTTGAAAGACCAGAGAGAAAACGAATAAAAGGAAAAAACAGAATTACCATTGACAGCCGGACCGAACAAATATGCAGACTAAAATGCAACTTATCAAATACAGATGCCATATTATCAGCTCAAGAAATAGAAAAAGTTAGATTACCTCATGCATTAGTCCATGTAGATGAAAATGGAGAATTCTTAACTTCCGTACTAAATGCTAATGCTATGCCGAAGACAATCGAATTTTCAGACATTTCAATCGAACCTTTCAAAAATTCGGAGACAATCCTATCCTACAACGGAAATGATTTTGAAGAACCCGTAGTAGATAGAACACGAATAATTAAAGAACAACTAAGAATTGATCATCTAAATTGCGAAGAACAAGAACTAATTCTAGATATATGTACTGAATACGCAGATATATTTTATGTCGAAGGCGACAAACTGACCTTCACAAACGAAATCAAGCACAAAATCGAAACAAACAACGCTAAACCTGTCTTCACTAAATCCTATAGATATCCTCAAATACATAAGGAAGAGGTAAAGACGCAAATTAATAAAATGTTAGAAGAAGGAATAATCCAGAAAAGCGTCTCGCCCTGGTCGAGTCCAGTCTGGGTCGTACCGAAGAAATTAGATGCGTCAGGAAAACAAAAATGGCGAGTTGTTATTGATTATCGAAAACTCAACGAACTCACAGTACAAGACCGTTATCCTCTACCACAAATATCAGAACTATTGGACCAACTAGGAAGATGCCAATACTTCACAACACTAGATTTAGCGTCTGGATTTCACCAGATTGAAATCGAGCCACAAGACATCCAGAAAACGGCCTTTTCCGTCGAAAATGGACATTACGAATTTGTTCGCATGCCATTCGGACTAATGAATGCTCCATCTACTTTCCAGAGAGTAATGGACAACATCCTCTTAGGAATACAAAACGAAAGATGCTTAGTGTATATGGATGACATAATTATCTACTCACCCACTATTCATGATCACATGTCACGACTAACAGAAGTTTTTAAAAGGTTACGAAAAGCAAATTTAAAAATACAGCCAGACAAGTGCGAATTTTTAAGAAAAGAAGTAGCATATTTGGGCCACCTTGTAACAGAAAATGGTGTAAAAACAAATCCAGCTAAAATATCTTGCATCAAAAACTTCCCGGAACCAAAGAACACTAAAGAAATAAAATCATTCTTAGGCTTAGCCGGTTACTATAGAAGATTTATTCCAAATTTTGCCAAAATTTCTAAACCACTTACGAAACTACTTCAGAAAGACGTACCTTTTATTTTTAATTCTGATTGCAAAGAAGCCTTTAACGAACTCAAAAATATTTTAACTTCAGATCCAATACTTATATATCCCAATTTTGAGGAACCGTTTTTACTAACAACTGACGCTAGTGCATTCGCGATTGGAGCTGTTCTATCGCAAGGCCCTATTGGAAAAGATTTACCCATAGCTTATGCCTCCAGAACATTATGCGGTGCCGAAACAAAATATTCGACTATAGAGAGAGAACTATTAGCTATCGTATGGGCAGTCAAACATTTTAGACCATATCTTTTTGGCCGAAAATTCACCCTGATTACCGATCATCGACCCCTTACATGGCTTTTCTCGATAAAAGATCCCGGAAGCCGATTAGCGCGTTGGCGCCTAAAACTCGAAGAATACAATTATAAAATAGAACATCGCGCAGGAAAAATAAACAGAAATGCAGATGCCCTCTCAAGGATAAAGATTAACCATTTCAAGGATTGTGCAAACTTTCAATCAAAAATCTCATTACATGCATCGAATGAAGATGACACGGAAACTCAAGAAAACGAAGACGACGATGAAGAAAATATAGAAAAAATGTCCGAAGAACTTGACAAGTTTATCGAACTGTATAGAACTAAGTCAATAATCGATTATTCTAAAATTGAAACATCGAATACGGACTTATTAGACAAATCCAACAAAAATATTGTTACATTTTTTTGGCAAAATAAACTTGAAGAACTCCACGAGAAAATAATGAATGACATATTCGAAGAAAACATGGAATATAGTAACCGAAGAATTAATATTGTACACAGCAAAACTGTAAAAGATCGAAAATATTTTATTATACCATTACCGTTTGATCCCAACTCTGAGATAGCGCGTTTCTTGTACTTTTTGCAAATAAAGATCAATTCGATGAATCAAAAATATATTGCGTCGAAAATAATCTCGAACTACCTATCCTAGAAATATTTTCTTATATTTTTGCTGACAAAGAATTAAAATTAAGAATCTGTCAAAATATAATTAAAACA
This sequence comes from Diabrotica undecimpunctata, assembly GCF_040954645.1. Taxonomy (NCBI): domain Eukaryota; kingdom Metazoa; phylum Arthropoda; class Insecta; order Coleoptera; family Chrysomelidae; genus Diabrotica; species Diabrotica undecimpunctata. Next base: position 17,053 of record NW_027313097.1, read on the forward strand.
GCCAGCGAAGACGAAATCCCTCAAATTTTAGATCATTACCATTGTGGTAAAAACAATTTACATCGAGGAATAAACGAAACTGTCAGAAGAATAAAGCAGAAATACAATTGGAAGAATTTAACAAAAGATGTAGAGAAATTTGTAAAAGCATGTGAAATTTGCCAAAAAGTTAAGATTTGCAGGAAAAACTTAAGTGGACCACTAGTCATAACAGAAACTCCAAAAACACCATTCGAAAGAATAAATATGGACATATTCGAATACCCTACTAGGAACTACGCTTTAACTATTTGTGACGAATTGACAAAATTCACGCAAGCCTATCCTTTGGAAGACAAAAAGGCAGTAACAGTAGTCAAGACACTCCTACTCTTTTTTCAACACTATGGAACACCACTAAGAATTCATTGTGACTGCGGTCGAGAATTCGAGAATGCTATAATCAAAGATCTATGCGAATTATACGACATTAAACTAACATTTTCTAGCGTTAACCATCCACAATCTAATGGATCTATAGAAAGGTTTCATGCCACACTCTCAGAAATGATTAGAGCAAATCAAGCCGAGAACCCAAACGATCATCCCTTCACTATACTTCCTTATGCAATAATATGCTATAACAACACAAAGAATAAAACCCACGGTTTCACACCATATGAACTTATATTTGGGCACACTGCAGGCCGACCACCAGAAACTCTATACAATCAAAAAACACTAATGAGTAAATATATTCGAGACCTGAATAATCGCATGGAATATTTTTATAAAGTAGCCAGAGCTAAAACAGAAAGACAGAAAGAAAAGGCGAAAGTAAGATTTGACGAGAATATTTCAGAACGAAGACCTGATTTTAAAATTGGTGACAAAGTTTACGTAAAAGAATCCCAAATTAAATCAAAATCGGATAATCTTTTTAATGGACCTTTCGAAATTCAAGAAGTTTTTACAAATTCAGCAATTATCCTTAACCCCAAAACTAACCAAACCTCTAAAGTAAATTTTGACAGACTGAAACCTTATTTTGAATAATTTTCCTTTACAGATTCTATGGACTCCTTCCTATCGTCCAATCCCAAATTCTCCTCACTCCAATTAATAACACAATTGGAATATTTTTTCATGAAAAAGGAACTATACGAATATCTAATGACAAATGGACTTTACTTGTTTACAAAGAATTATTACCTATCAAAACTACAATATCCAATAATGACAGAATTTTGGAAAACCTGTTAGAAAAATTTATTAACGTGGATACACCGAGAAAACTTGCCTTTCAAGCCGAAGTACAGACACATGTTAGTCTGCTAAAACAAATCTCAAACTCCGTTAATTTAAAATATAAAGAAATAACCTCTGACACAGTACCTTATAATAAACGCCTAAAACGCGGTTTAGTAAATGGTATTGGAACAATCTGGAAATCTATTACTGGAAATTTAGACGCCTCTGATGGCGAATACTTTAATAAATGTATAAATAAGATAAATTCCGATGAAACTCAAATTGAAAATCTCCTAAAAAATCAAATATCTGTTACCACTTCAGTTATAAGAACTTTCAACACTACAATTCAAAAATTGCAAATAGACGAAGAAACTTTTAACAAAGACTTAAAAACTATCGAGACTACACTTCTGGACATTAATAATGACATCCCTTTTACCAAGCACAATTACAAATACTAGATTTATGTGAGTCCTTAATGGAAAGCTACGTATTTTTAGAAAATTATTTAAATGATATACTAAATTCTATCACATTCTCTCGCCTGCAAATTCTACATAGTTCTATTATTTCGCCCATAGACTTAATGGACGCATTAAAAGAAATCTCACAGTCATTACAAAATAACGTATTGCCTCTACCCACTTATATGTCAAATATAGCTCAGTATATTGACATAATAAAACTGCAAGCTTATCAGCTTGATTCAAAAATTGTTTTCGTCCTCGAAATTCCGTTAGTTGATCCCGAAATATTTACCTTGTATCAATTATATTCAATACCAATATTAGATAATCAAACTGGTTTTCATCATATACTTTCAACTGTTCATAAATACATAGCGCGAGATGATGATTCAATTTCATATGTCTTACCCATGGACACCGAAAAATGCAAACAAATCAGTCAAAACCAAAGAATGTGTACAGACATTCTTCCGTATCCCATAGACACAGATGCTATATGTGAAGCCCAGCTTTTGAAACCTCTCAGCAACTTACCAAAAACTTGCCAGATGTCCATGCTCTTGGCACAAGGTTACAATGTACAAGAAATTGACCGAAATTTATGGTTACTAACCATTTCCGATCCATTACCAGTAACAATCAAATGTGCAAGGAAAGACGTCACTACAAAAATAATAAAAACAAATTCAATCTTAAGATTAATTCCCGAATGTATTGCATTCATCGGCAGTACCAGAATTCATGCTAGAGACCAAATTGAGAAATATACAAATATCACGTATAGAAGTCACCCAGTTAACGTACCCTACAGATGCTGTGACCATTTTGAGACAAAGAGTCACCTATCAAAATTGAAACCACTAAAACTCAGTAAAATCAACGTAGATGACTTAAATATTACACAACACAAATTGGACCAATATTCAGAAGAACTGGACCATATTATGAGCCAATCATTCATTGAAGAACATCTACCCTTATTCACTATATCAACCTTATCCCTGATTATTATCCTAGTTATCTTATATTTTTTCTGCAAATACCGAACCAAAATATTCCCAAAAATTGCAATCTCCTTGTCCCAGGATCAGCCTCCAACTTCATTACCACGCAGAAATTCCATTAGACAGAAACTTCAGGGCTTAGCCTCCTTCAGAAGAAGACCCAATGTCCAACAAGAAAGCGAAGCAGAAACACCAATTACTCTGTAAAAGTCAAAGCAATGGCATTGACTTTTCACTAATAAGGGGAGCTGTTATATGAGAAAATATTAACCTTGAACTAGCTTAAGTTCGCCGACTTCAGATTTCATCATCCCATTCCCATAGAAACCGCTGAGCACGCATTAGAACTTTGTACGAACCGTTGGCCAATATTCATGAGAACAGCAATTCAGCACTTCATACCAAACGTATAAATTACCATTTTCAGATGCCGGAATCACTCTTAGCTGCAACTTCGACCAGTCCAGTTATTGTAGTCATTTTAAATTAATTTAATTTTGTACTATTATTTAATATTTAATTTGTAACAAATAAAGTTCTTTTTTTAAAAAGTCAAATAAGTGATTAGTGATCTAACATATATATATATATATATATATATATATATATATATATATATATATATATATATATATATATATATATATATATATATATTTGTATATATATATATATAATATGTATATATATATTCCGTTTATTATAATAAAATATATTGAACAAATCGCCTTCTTAAGTTTCGCGTCTTTTTCAAATTTGATCTCTATCAATAGAATGATGTAATATAAAAGAATTTGAGTCTGGTTATGCTCAGAAGCTGACAGTTAGAAAGACGGAGAATTCATTAAAATAGAGTAAATAAAATTGGTACAACTCTTCTTTACCCTTCAAATCCTGCGCGATGAGTGACGGATGCTAAAACCATAATATATTTTCAGCGGCGTAGATACTGAAAGTTTACCGCAAACGTCACGTTTCATGAAACTCACTTTATTAAAATGATCTCCGAGTTTATTATGGAACATTTTTATTAGAGTTGTTCGAAAACTATTTTACAACTAAAGTTTTGTTTTAAAATACACACTAATATTTTCGGTATAAAGCAAAAAAGTAAAGCGTATACCTACATAAAATATGTGACTTCAGTTTTCAGCTTTATTAAGTCAACCAATCTCTCTTTTTTCCAAGTAATATTGAAGTTCTTTTCTGAACCTAAACATTTTGCCAAAAAAACTAAATTTCTACCGAATTCGAGGTATTTCTTTAAATTGGTTTCAATCTTACTCGAGGAATAGGAAACAACTAGTTAGAGCAAATGATACTGACTCTAGTCACAAAAGCTTTATATGTGGAGTACCACAAGGTTCAGTATTGGGTAGTCTACTGTTCCTTATCTTTATAAATGACATCACTAACTTAAAAATCGATGGAAATTTTTTTCTTTTTTTGATGATACCAGTATCACATGGAGGAACTCCAATATTGCAACTCTTCATGCAACTATAACTTCTGATCTAACTACTTAAAATAAAAATGTGGTCCGACTCTAATTTACTCTCTTTTAACGTGGATAAAACAGTAGCATTATCCGATAAAGGAGCTCTTTAACCCTTGCTTCTTAATAACAGTCAGATCAGTATCGTTGCTTCTGTAAAATTTCTTGGCATTTTTATAAACCACAATCTTAAATGGTCCCTTCATATCGATTTGTTAACTAAGAAACTAGCCTCAGACTGCTATGCAATAAGATCTTTCTCGAAGGAAATCAATTTAGTATCTTCCAAAATAACATATTTTTCTTTGTTTAAGTCTCATCTTCGATATGATCTTCCTTTTTAAGGTTTCAGTACAAAAGATACTTCACGGTATTTTAACTCTTCCGTCTTTAATAATATTAGAAACTGTTTGCTTAATTCGTAAACACCTACATGTTTTTCCAGCAAAACCTAATCATGACTACTCCACCAGAAATTCAACCTTTGATGTATATTTACCGATCACGTCCACTGAGTTATTAAAGAAATCTATATTATATTCGGCAAAAAGAATAATTATACATCCATCTCCATTTGCAACTTAAATGTGCAACTTCTTTCCTTTCTTTCCAAGTTCCGTAAAATGACAAAAGCCTATCTATCTGAAAAACCATATTCACGATTTATGTAATATCTTCCTTCTTGCCCTGAATATACCTTCTTTCTCATCTTTTAACACTTTTACAGCTATAAGACCGATCGGTACATATAATGTAGAAGATCAAGTAGAATAATAAAAAACCAAAAGACTATTAGAAACAATAGAAATTGAGATACCTCGTGTAATAGCTCATGGCGGACACACATGTAAAATCGAAGATCAGAATGGATATAGGAAGAGTGGCGGGGGTCCCTCGAGATAAAGTGGGAGATCAAAGTTTGACCGTACCCGAAAAAAGTGGAGCGATAACATGCGCACGTAGGAAGCATATGTAGGAAGAATCACGACAATAAGTAACTTATGCAGTTAGTGCGACAACTTATTTTTGAAGTTATACTTCTATACGCGCGCTCCACGTTGGAAATTTGTACGGTAGTGAATCGGTGAAATCATTACATATGTAAGATAATGAGTAAGAGAGAGACAGAAGATATATTTTCTAAAAAAAATTTTTCAATAAAATCCTTTATAAAAAGGTATATAAAAAACCCAGTTGGGCTATGTTAAATTGACAAAACGTTTTCGGAATAAGTATTCCATCATCAGTGTCTAGTTAATACATGGATGTAGCCACTAAATATGAGGGTAAAAACCCTTTAAAAATTACTAAATGAAATTTAGTTTACATTATGTCTAATTTAAAATTAAGATGGTAAAGTTGCCGTTGGATTGGTAACATGGCGACATATGACTCTACATTAAGTTGCAAGTCCTGAGACGGTATGTCTACGAGGACTTTATTAAAGCAACTCCTCAACTCCGACTTAATAAAGTCCTCGTAGACATACCGTCTCAGGACTTGCAACTTAATGTAGAGTCATATGTCGCCATGTTACCAATCCAACGGAAACTTTACCATCTTAATTTTAAATTAGACATAATGTAAACTAAATTTCATTTAGTAATTTTTAAAGGGTTTTTACCCTCATATTTAGTGGCTACATCCATGTATTAACTAGATACTGATGATGGAATACTTATTCCGAAAACGTTTTGTCAATTTAACATAGCCCAACTGGGTTTTTTATATACCTTTTTATAAAGGATTTTATTGAAAAAATTTTTTAATATATGGTATACATCCAAATACAGGAACTTAGTTTCCTTGTAGATATATTTTCTCTCTCTTCCTCTCTCGAGAATAAACATGTTCCTTTTGTATATATATTTAATATTATATATATATATATATATATATATATATATATATATATATATATATATATAATATTTATTAATATTATTATTTATTATTTATTTATTTATTTCATAATAATAATCTCAATAAATCACTGTATGACCGAGAACTGTCAATTTTAAAATACGTTTGTGTCATGTCTAATTGGCAAATATTTTACGTGTTTGGTTCATACGCTGGTGTATGTGAGTTCGAATCCCAATATGAATTTCCTTTTTTATTTTGTAAATTGGAAATTTGCACGGGAGTAACAAGCCTCGTTAGGCATGTTAAATTATAAATTAAAACTTGTAAATATCTCAAGAAAGTTCAAATGTGTACTTATATACACAACAAACAACAATTAAATATTGTATTTATCAATGTCAGATAAATTGACAGTTATATCACCAAACAATATTTTTTTATTAATATTGTTATCATGGTAAATTAAACATATGCCTAAGTAAGTTACGTATATTGTCATTTTTAAATACTTATGAATATTTCATTTTTATTAAATTTGTATTAATATTATTATCATAATAAATTAAACATATGGACTCTGAGATAGCGCG
>NW_027313098.1:0-23706 GCF_040954645.1 Diabrotica undecimpunctata
CGCGCTATCTCAGAGTTTAGCTGTCTTATCACATATTCCAAGGTCAGGTTGAATAGTGTTGGTACAAGCCCGTCTCCTTGCTTTAATCCTTGGGCTATCGTAAAATTTTCAGTGAGCTAATTTTTGACTCTGACAGTTGCTATTGGCGAATCCATTGTTGTTTTTACCAGTCGGATGTATTTTTGGGGGATATTAAAGCTCTGCAATATTTGATATAACTTGTTCCTATTAATTAAGTAGTAGGCTTGTTTGAAATCTATGAATATTTTGTGGACGTCAATGTCGTATTCCCACGATTTGTTTAAGATTTGTTTCACTGTGAATAGTTGGTCAGTTGTAGATCTTCCTTCTCAGAAACCGGTCGTTTGTTTAGTATGTAAGTAAAAATTTTGTACGCCGTGCACAAGAGGGTTATGCCGCGATAATTTTCGCATTTTAGTTTATCCCCTTTTTTATAAATTGGGCATATAATCCCGGTTTTCCAATCATTAGGGATCTTTTCATCATTCCAAATCTTGTTCATGAGCACATGCATTTGTCCTACTAGGTGATCGCCACCTAATTTATATAGCTCAGGTGGGACGTTGTCAATACCTGGAGCCTTATTGATCTTTCGTGCTCGTATTGCCTGTTTTACCTCTTTTATCGTTGGGGGTTCTATATTTTCGGTGTCTCGCTCATTGTGATGCATGTCAATATGATCTTCATTTTCTTGTGTCCCTAAAAGAGTTTGGAAATAGGTTTTCCAGACTGATTTTATTTCTTTTGGACCACTGGTTATTTGCCCTTCTTGATTTCTGCATAGATTTGTTCGGGGTTTATATCCTTCTCTTAAATTGCGTAGATATCTGTACGCCTGTCTTATATTGTTCCTCTGAACATTTTCTTCCATTTTTTGTATATTCCGTTTTCGTATTTTCTTTTCTTTGTTCGGCATATTTTATCTGCCCTCCGTCTTGAATCTTGGTAACTTGCCCTTCTTTCTCTGTTTCTTCTTTCCATATATGTCTTGTGTTCTTCATTTCTTTTCTGTATGGCCTTATTACACTAGTCATTGAACCATTCCTTTTTTTTATTTTTCTTATTCTTGCCTATGATTTTTCTTGCTGCGTCAATAACTTTTGTTTTGATTTCTTCCCAATGTTCTTCGGTACCTAGTGCTGTCAGTGTTTGTGTTATTTCTCTTTCATAGTTCTGTGTGACATCTTGTTGTTTAAATTTTTGTATATCTAGCTGTTCTGTTCTTTGTTCCTGTCTTTCTTTCCTGTTTCTCTGAATTCTGCATTTGTATTTTATCTGTACTAGGAGATGGTCAGATCCGCAGCATGCTCCTCTTCGGCTTTTCACATCTTGTATGCTTGTTGCGGCCCGTTTGTCTATCAAGACATGATCAATTTGGTTAGCGGTTGTTCCTCCAGGCATAATCCATGTCGCTATGTGTAAATAGGTGACGATAAAAGAAAAGCTTTCTATGATCAGTTAGGTGGTAGACTTAGAAATATTCCAACTAAGAAATGACTCATAATAGAAGGTAACTTCAACGCTAATATAGGCTAATTAGACAGAGGAAATGAACATATAGATGGAGGATACGGCATTGGAACTAGAAATAACGCAGCAGATAATATACTGGAATTAGCAGTAGCACTAGGTATGGCCACTGTTAGTAAATGCTTTTAGAAGAGAGAAAGCCAACTTACCAACCAATAGAAATATTAAAAAATCAGTTTAAATTCACGCAAGGCAAATCAACAACGGATGCAATTTTTATCATAAGGCAAGTAATGGAAAACTAATGTTAGAACAGGTGAGGGTAAGACTGATAAATTTCATTTAAGAATAGTATTGCATCAGGGGTCAGTGCTAATCCCTTATCTCTTCTAATTAGTGTTGGAAAAATTAACGAAAACATGTCAAGGAGATATTCTGTGGTACGCGCTATCTCAGAGTGATGTGGTGTTAGTAAGAGATAAGGAGAGAGAATTCAATTAATGATTGAGACAATGAAAATGGGCGCTTGAGCAAAAAGGTACTAAGGAAGACAAAACCAGAGTATCTAAAGTGTGCATTTAAAAATTAACTTCAACTTCACTTTAAATCAGGTTGTAATATTGACTGGTGAAATTATTGAAAAAAAAATCGTTTTAAGTAGGAATCTAGATTTGATGTTACAAAGCAATGGGGAAATAGATGGAGATATAGTAGACTCAAATAAGGATGGATAAAATGGAAAGAAGCAAGTGATGTCTTGTGTGATAGAAAGGTTCTTACGAAACTGAAAGGTAAATTCCATAAAACGGATATAAAACCGTAATTGGACAGTTAAAAAAATAAGAACAATGAATGCATTTGAACGAAATGACAATGCTTAGATGGATAGGTGGCTTAAAAAGAAAATATTAAATTAAAAATTAAAATATTGGCAGAAGTCTAGGCGCAGCACCTCATCTATGCAAAAATGAAGGCTACGATGATAGGTTGAATATGATAGGTTACGATAATTAGGGCATGTTGATCGTCGACACGAGAGTCATGCGATACATAGGATTCTGGTTTTCCAGGTCCCAGAAAGTAGTAGGAGAGAAAGACCGAAAAAGAGATGACGGGAAACGAATAGGAGAAATATGTGTATGAAAGAAATTCATCTTGATATGGCGAAAGATAGAAAGATATCTCTGTATATAAGGATAAGGCGTAAAGGGATAAAGGCAAAGAGAATGATGATGAAGAATCAGTAAATATGGTGATACTTGCATTTACATAATTTTTCAAAATAAATGAATCGCTTATTTTTATTAATTATTCGCTACTCGATTTATTCAAAATCTTATATAACAAATTGTTCATATTTGTTAAATCAGTAATGTTAAAACTGTTTGAGAAACAGCTAGTTAAGAACCACCTTAAGTTAATGAAACTAATAATAAAAGAAAAGAGCTGATTCCAAACCGATTATTTTTATTCAGAGATAAAAAATATCCTATGATTAATTGAATATACAGAATTATCGATATAGGTAACTAAGTGAGAAACTTGTTGAGAAACACGTTTTAGAAAAAAAAATTGTGCTAGTCTTTTTTGACATAGCTTAGGCCTTTGCTAAAGTATAGCATGGGAGTTTAACCTGCAAATAGTATACCTACATGGTCATAGTTGGAAATGACACTGTCATACTCACAGTATTTGACAACAGCAAAGTAGCAGCAAAAAAATTATAACAGTTATTAAATAAAAACGCGCTATCTCAGAGTTTGGAAACCTAAACTAAATGAGTCCAAATTAATGAACGTCAAGTTTATACATCTGAAAATCTAAAACATTAATTTTACAAAAAACGATGTCTAAATACCTTATGCATCTTTCACAAAATACATGGGAACTATACTTGAGACTTCTATAGTATATGTTAAAAAAAGGGAGGAACTCAGAAAAGTTATCAGAAAATGTATCCGCAACTCCTATAGACATTAACTTGGTACTGATATCTCTGCTCCCCGATTTTAGCAAGCAGTCACCAAACCATTAAAACTGCTACATTCATACTTCCTATTATCCAACGATTAGCCAGTCCAGGAATATATGCATTATTATGGTACTGATATTGCTGCTGCCCCTTATAAGTAAGTAGAATATGCAAGGAAGTTTTTGGCAATTTAATAGGGTTTTTGTGTGTTACAATATAATTTCTCCGAGAAAGTAAAGAATATCTATCCGCTATCCTGATTTATTCCATAGATTAAATATGAGAATACTATAGAATAATGCTATTACCAGCAAAAAAAACGGTATAATAGTAACGAGAAAACCAAATAAATGTTCATTAACAGACAAAAGAGACGATGTAAAATAGGGCATATAACGTAACAATAGACCCTAATAATTTTAAAAAATTTGAGCGTTTTAGATATTGCAGATAACGTTGTCACATAAGAGACAAAAGGGAAAATTCAGGTAGCAAACTGATATATGTATAACCTCATAACACTTTTAAATCCAGAAGTGTAATACATACTACTAAAATCAGGATATATACATATATAAGACAATGTAAGTAAAACTCAGGTATTAATTACATCAGGATTGCTAGAAAGATTGCCCTCAGTCAGAAGTGTTTTAAGACCGGGAACTAATGCTAAGGCCAAACAGGTATATAAAAATTGCACCGTCGTACAAGAAACTAAATCTCAACGATAAAGTTATTGTTTTGCACTTCGTATTGATTTGTGATCTGATTCATAATAGAATTATATATTTCTCTAAGAATTCTTCTTTCTGCGATGCTCAATCGGCTCTTATTTTATTTTTTCATTGTTCGTGTTTTACTTACATACGTAGAATATTATTTTTCTTACTGCGGGATGTATTTTTGGATTTAATTTTTTGCTTAAAACGTAGCAATTGCCAGCTTATATTCTGTCGTTATTCTCTTTTGTAGTGTTTTTGTTAAAAGTGCTCTTAAATCCCAAATATTTAGACCGATGAAATATTTCAAAGTTATACTGGTCTATTGAAATATTATGTCCTATTCTGTTTCTTATGATAGTCTTCTTATGATAGCCATATATTTTTTTATTATCGTTGATTTGGAGGACCCTTTTTTGCGATTTTTTCTATTGAATGTATTAATGTTTTTTTCTCACTAATAATTATACTCACTACTATGTTAAACTCATCGTCAAAAGTCCCTATAATATGAGGACCTTAATTATTAAACTGTGAGATTTTCTGTATTTGCTTTCCGGGCAATGCTCTCAAGCATTGCAAACTAGCTTAATGTTTTTCTTATTCCCAACATTTTTAATTAAGTATATAATAGTGAATATTTGATCAACGGTTCATTGAATTTTTCTAATTTCACATTAATCTTTCCTAATTTTACATTTGTGGTTGTTGGATGTCAAAGAAGACACCATTTTCCATAGCGGGTGCTATGATTCCAATGGTGTAAAGTACAACCTACATATTTGTTGCCAAAATTACTTTGCTGCTGTCTCGAGTACCGTTTACTGGTATATGAATTTTGTTACGAATTTATGTTGTGTGCTGAACTCTATTAAATCTTTTACCGCGAATTGAAAAGCATGTTTTAACCTTTATTTGTAACATTTATCGTTATTTGTCTTATATGTATACAATCGTCCTAATATTTGCGTTATACATTGATATTTATGTGGCAATTAGCTGTAAAGTCATTAGTCTTTTCTGTCGTATCATATTTTCTTGATTTTATTTTTGTAGACAAGCGGTTTAGTTTGTGTAATATAATATCCCCAATTCGTTTCATAAAATTTAGTTTTCAAAACAGCTGTTCGCTAATTCGTTCACCTTTTTTAAAGCACTTTGGGTTATGACTATTGGATTTTACTTTTTAAATAGAGTTTGGAATGGAATCTTCCTGTTTGAAATCAATGTACATTTGAAAATAAGTCAACAGTTTTCCTTGAAGTCTGACTTTACTTGTAGATTATTCCTTGTTAAATTAATTAGTTTATTAGGTAAGCCTAGTTCTTCCATGGTATTTCATAGTTTTATTCTTATGATTATCAGTGTTTGTTTAAAATTTATAAATAACTAGTTTAATGTTTTTTTTTTTGTATTCCCAACATTTCTCATTAACTGCCTAATAGTGAATAATTGATCAACGATTTATTAAGTTTTTCTAATTCCACACTAATATCCACCTATTTTATAGTTCACCTATTTACTCAATCGTTCTAGGTGTATTAGAAAAAATACTGTATATCCTAATAATTAATAGATATATAGCTTATATCGCTATAGTTTATGCAGTACATTTTATTACATATTCCTTTTGTGTATGGGTATGCTTTTCAGCAAGTTGGTACTTGCTCTTACGTCTAAATTGACGGATCAGCCGTTTAACTGCCTGTACTGAACTTTCTTCTTCATTTTGCAAATATATATAAAAATTAATAAAAACCACTCTGACATACCGCTGATTGAAATGTTGGATACCCTGGCCTATACTATTAAATCAACGAAAATACTAAGATCACACGGGGAGAATATTATGGGTTATTTCTGGTTTCGTCATAATTTACACTGAAATTACTAACAAGAGAGTGCTCTCACTTCCACATGTTGAAATTGATATATAGTACCAACAGATGCTAGTCATATTATACCATCAGTACTAATAAAATAGAAACTATCAAATTAATGTCAATTTCATTTAATCAAACGTACTAACCTTAGACATGGTCATTTAAGGAAACACACCTCAAAAATGTTGACAATAAATTAAAAATATCTTTAGCGTTATAAAAGTACCAGAGCAGCAAAGCTCACAGCATGAGAATATTGCCTCGTACTTTTATATAGCAATTTGTTCTCACAATTTTATAGTTTTTCGAAAAATGAACTCCGATTCGAAGATTAAAACGTCAAACAAAATGTAAAAACCTATTCATATTTTGAGATATAAAATCTTCAATTTAGATATTGAACATTCTTAATAAATTAATGTATAATCTAATATTTAAGCCAGTGTAAGTTTTACAGACTTGGAAAACACTGAACAGACAAATATTTATTCTTTAATATACTGGGTTCCAAAAAAAGTGTACTCAAAACGAATAAACATTATCTACCAAGTGTTTTATTCCAGTTTCATATGAAAGCACCAGATATTAGATATTATAAATTTCATAGTTACAAATTTGAGATAAAAACCAAATGACCAAATGAGCATATAGTGAAATATAAATATCTTAGAATAGCTGTATCGAGCGAGGATAAGGTTATTGATGAGAAAAAAAAGACCTATCGCTAAGGAAGTGAGAAAGTAATTGGCAAACGCAAAGAGCACTTTAATTGTATTAAATGAAATATACATTACAATCTATTATGATACACATATATTCGTAACGCAGAACGTAACGCAGAAACAAGACAATAAACACGTTAAGAGAATCTTAATAATAACCAAAATTTAACTTTTAATACACAGAAGAAATAATGATATACAGAAGATATATAAATTAAAAAACTTTATCCACTTATTGTACGCAAGAGAGATACCTCTAGAAAAACTCAAAACGATCGAAAATATATACCAAAACAACACAATAAAAGTAAAAGTAGACGAAGAACTAACCGACCCTATTGAAACTGACAGTGGGATAAGGCAGGGATATTCCCTGAGTCCTTTATTGTTCAACCTGATTATGGATGAAATAATAAAAAAGTAAGAACTTAAAAAGGATACCAAATGGAAGAAAAACAAATTAAAATAATCTGCAATACTACTCTTTCAAAGTGAAGATGATTTACAACGTATCCTGCACCAATTTCATATAAAATTTAACATGTTAATTTCCCCAAAAGAGACAAAATGCATGGTTACAACAGCAAATTTACTAAGATGTTAATTGGAGCTGAAAGGTCAGATAATAGAACAAGTGATGGAATTTAAATATCTAGGCATCACATTATCTAGCTACGGAAAGCTCGAAACTGAAGTGGAAGATCCAGTGAATAGAGCAAACAGAGCCCCAGGCTGCCTAAATGAAACAATACGAAGAAATAAAAATATCAGGAAAGAAACGAAAGGCAGAATTTACAAAACAGTCATCAGACCAATAATGACATACGCGGCAGAAACAAGACCTGACACAGAGAGGACAAAAAGGATGTTAGAAACAGCAGAGATGAAAACACTTAGAAAAATTGATGGTAAGACACTATGGGACAGAGCTAGAAGTACAGATATACGACGTAGATGCAAGGTAAAGAACATCAAGAACTGGTTAAGAAATAGAAGAGTAGAATGGAATAATGACAACAAATAGAGTAGTAAAGACGGCAAGAGACGGTTAACCCATAGGAAAATGATCAGTAGGAAGACCACGAAAACGATGGAACGGCAACTTACTGGAGGCACATTGAAAAACAGACAGAGTCATGTCTATATAAAAATAATCAATCATATTAATGTAGAGGACAGAGTGTTTAGAGAAAATAATGAATCAGTCATATTAATATAGAATAGCAGAGGACAGAGGATTTGTCATAGCTTTGGACAAGTGCCCAATTAAAAAAATAACACAGGTCGTTAAAAAAAGACGGAACTCTAGAAAGAAAATAGAATAGATTTAAAAAAAAAATAAAAGCATAAACATGTCTTTTCCTACTTTTTTAATATTGAAAATACGTAAATAGAACATTGAATTAAAATGTTACCTTTGATATCTATGATAAACCTATGACCTAAACAGTGGCGCCGATGTATGTAGTTGAAATTGTTTACACTTATTTTAACAGTTTATTTTTTTATTATCTATAGATGAGTTGCGACCGATATCACAAACTTATTTATTTTCCACAAAGAGGCCCTTTAATACCTAAAATTATTACTATACAAATCTGATTCGAAATATCGTCAAAAAGTAATAGACGGCATGTAAAATTTAAATTTTTAATAAAAAGTAAAAGATTAATCATTACTTCTGTGGTTCAAAGAACGAGCCTTTACGAAGATTGAAGTACTAATAAGGCCACCGCAATCGGGCATACCCCGGGTAATGATTAATTAATTAATCGGCTAATTCTTCAGTCACCTCTTTAATATGATTTAATCAAATTGGTCCTTTTTAGGACCAACTATTCTAATAACATATGTCTATAACTGTTGAGGGTATTTCTAAAGATCAAGAAACTTTACTTTACTTAAACTTATCAGACATATGAGCTAAACACGAATCTGATAGGGCCTAACCTAGGGTATTTGGTATACAGCTGATCGTTAAAACCACATTATAGATATAGACATGCTATTTCTATCGAAAAAGAAGCAAAGAATAACTCTAAGAAGAGAGTTATTCTTATATTGTAGAGTAAGAAAGGACAAAACCAGTCAGCTGAGAGAACATTTTAACAATGTTGAGATTGAATCCACCATCTACATATTTAATGAAAAATAAAACAACTACCGACATTGAGGATCTGAGCACAAAGCTTATTACGAAATCTGGACCAAAAACACTACAATGGCTGATCCGGATGATGAACAACTGTATTCAAATTATGGAGATACCCAAAGTCTAGAGACAAGCCAAAGTTGTTAACTTGCTTAAACCTGGCAAAAACTCCAACGACTATAAAAACTATCGGCCAATATCTTTATTTTGTCAGCTATTCAAAATACTTTTGCACAAGATCGTTAATATGATATCACCGATATTAGAAGAAAAACTTAAATTAAAATGCAAAAGTGGCTAAAGATAGGGAAGATTATGTACATCACAAATACTAAATCAAAGACCAGTACGAAAAATATCGGGTATCGGGGGTGGTATTATTCACTCTAAATGCCGCTTACGACACCTTAAATTACAGAATATTTCTCCAAAAACTATATGATATCCCCTTACATAACAAACTCACTTATATTGTCTCCGAATGTCTACACAAGAGAAAAATTTTTGTATCACATAATGGTAAGAATAGCAGTTGAAGAACAGTCTCGCTTGGGGTAGCATAAAGGCACCTACACTGTATAACATATTTATTTTGAGATAACCTTCTATCGAGATATCATATTTAGTACACAAATAAGAGCAGAACTAAAATAATAAAAAAGCTTTATACAAGATATTGCAGAAGATAATAGATATTGGATAAAATAAAAGTAGTTTTTATTAATCGGATGCTTACATAAAACGTACAAAGACATACTCACGTAAACAAAATATATTACGAAATTTCTGTAATTAAAAAAAACATCGAGTTCAGCATTGAACTAATAAAATTATATTAAATAAAAAAACAACATTATTTTTAAAAATGCAGAAAAAATAAAATTTTCTATGCAAGCGAACATTCCATTCAATAATAAGCCCAAATCCTTTTGTATCTACATACCTGTTTTTTAAAGAACCAGTTACATTTTAGTACTTAGTTATACCAGGTAATATGATATCCTCTGTTACACAGTGTAATGCGTATGACATTCCACTGTCTACAAACAGTAGATAAAAATAAGGAGCCCATATAAACCGTTCAGGGTATATGTTGAAAATATACGGTATAATCACACAGTTGCCAAACTCTCAGAGCTTACTTAAACCGATAAACGTATGGTTGAAATATACAATGAAGAAGATCTGAACGACCCCTATAATATATACACGTGAACTAAGCGATATACATTTATGATACAGGGGTATTTACGGGCTCCAAAAAATTTTTATAAATTATTAAACTCTACATGTTGATGAATCGATAGAACCAATATTATGGAATGGTCAAGTGAGCTCCGTATATCGGTATCCACTTGACCACGGAGCTCAATTGAACCTGCATTTTAACATGGGCGGAGTCCACTTTATGCCGTAGATATATATATATATATATATATATATATATATATATATATATATATATATATATATATATATCGTCGTTGATACGGCAATACGTCCTATGTCAAAAATTTCGGTTTTTTGGTTTATCTGACCAACAGTGTTATTATGACCTTGGCTATGCACCTGCAATACGTCCATGTAAATATTCGAATATAAACTAGATTTTAAAACTATTGCCAAACGTTATAAGTCGGCCGGCGCGTCGAGACTGACTGCAATACGTTCTATGTGACAACGTATTTTGCTTGAGTGTGCATTACCGCTGATAAATATTGAAACCTATTGGTAAGTATAACTGAAAATACAATTTATTATTATTTATGATAATATTACACCCTAATTATATTTAAATCTGTATATTATTTTACTAGGTACTGATTTAGTAAAAAACATTTCGTTACAATAAAAATTAACCTCACTTTTACTAAGTACGACTATTGAATTCATAATTATTTTGTATTATCGTCGGTGATACGGCAATACGTCCTATGTCAAAAATTAAGAATTTTCAGGAGGGGCTAAAAACGTGATATTTGGAAAACTCTTCAAAACTGTTATATTATTGTATGGTATAATTATCTTGCTTTTTGGGATATATTGAAAATAATAAAACCTATCTTTAAGACATTATTGTGGAAAGAGTTAGGACCACATAGAACGTATTGCAGTAAATAGATATTACACATATAGGTAAGGCATCTGACATAGAACCTATTGCAAATGAGGTAGTCTAAGTTAAAATAAACCCAAAGAATAAAATAGAAAGGAAAATAAATAGAATTAATTTTTCCTTATTACAAAACATGTGCAAATAAAAAGTTTAGCTGTGGGTAATATTAACATAAACTAAAACAAATTTCAAATTTTATTTCACTTTACAAAAACAGTGGTAAGTAAAAGTTTTATAAAAAAGTTTTAACGAAAAGATTTAATATGCAAACAGGTAGTTGTATTTAAGCATCCATGTGGTAAGGTATCATAAAATTGGTGATGATCACCTGGTATTAATGGTTTCATTTCTTGTAAATGAACAAATTTTGTAGTTTCTATTGGTAATGGTGCTTGATATAAGGGTGTTTTATTTGATAAGATGTTCAATTGTTTAGGTCTTCTAGGTAAATCTGACCATTCCATGCTAAAATCAGTTTTATATTTTATTACCCGTTCCACGGAGTCATAGTGAAGTCCCACGAGATCACTAACACATAGATCACCTTTTTTTTTTTCCAGGTCTAATACTGGTGTATCTTTCCACAACAACATTTTTGAAGTCTGCATAATTAAGATAAACAACGTTGTAGGGTTCTGGGATCTGTCTAGCGGATTTTATAATATTAACATAGTCTGCCGGTACAAAAATATCTCGACCCCTGGGTAATTTTTTTTCTATGCTGCTATGAATCGAGTCAACCTCCATTTGCGTATGACCGACCTCCAGATACTTTTGTTGTATTGTAACCTGCTTGTGAATTGTCAGTTGTAACAGAGCATTTGATATGGTAACAGATCGATGGTACCCACATCCATCGCTCTATATCACTATTTTTGACGGATTACATTGATTTATTTCAGCTTCAAGGTGTTGAACCAAAATGGATGCAAAAACATTACTGTCTAAACCACCGTTACTCTCGTGCCAAATATAGCATGTGGCTTTCTTCGTTTTTAAATTATACATAGTGTAATTATGAATCTTTAATTTTGTTTTGTAATAGGTAGATGAAGCTTGTAACCTTGGTGATAATAAAACAGCTTGAACATCTACTGCAAAGACTAAGGTAGTATCGTCAGATTTGGTTTTATCATCACCTTTCTCTGTTCGGGCTCTATCTTTTTTATTAGTATGAATATCATAAACTGCCTGTGAAGGGTTGCCATGTTTAAATGCACTGCACTGGTTACACTGATCTTTTCGTGGAGAAAATATTGCCACATTTAGTTTATGAACAATTTTCATAAAAAATCGACGGGAGCATGATATGATGTTATTCTGACTCAAATATTCGTTAAACAGATGCATTTGACTTTCCCACACTGGTTCCAAATATAGTTTTTGGGACGAAACTCTGCAGTAATGTGATTTAACTTTTGGCAAGCTATTGAGAAATTCTGTTACACATTTTTCTTTTTCTTCATTAGTTCTACTTACTTCTTTAGTGATATGGCTGACTACCGTATTTTGCAGAACCCAGTCTCTGTATTGCCGTTGTCCAATACCTAATGTAGACAAAAACATTTGTTTACAACTGCGTACAGACTGCGTACGTAAGTTTTTCTACAATCCCAAGATTTAATCTCCCAAAAATATTTAAAAACTGAATTTCGCTGTTCCTCTGTAATTTCGGAACACTGGAATTTTTGCCGAGGACCTCTAATGTTTTGTACTCCTGTATGCCCACTACAGCGTAATTTCAAAGTTTTTCCAGGTTTTATGCTGGTTTGTTTATATTTTCCGTCAGAGTTTTTCTGAAAGCCCAGGTACGATTCACCCTTAAGCCTAGATAAAGCATTTTTTGCACGTTTCCACTTACTTGGATCACCTTGCCCTTTCTTTGGACGTTTCTTCTGACGGCCATCGCTAGTCGCAACTACAAATAAATCACCAGTAACAGGATCCAACACTTCTTTAGTAGAACTGTCATCCGATATAGCAGAATGCAGGCTAGGAGCATATTCTGAGCCAGAATCGCTGAACCTTGTAGGTTCTGGATCACTACATAGACTTTCGTCAGACGAATCTTTACATCGGAATTTTGTTTTCAGTTCTCCGGTGCTCTCATCTAGGATTGTCTGCTGACGTTGATCTAGAGCTAAGCTAACCAATTTCCTAGCTCGATTCATACTTGACATATACGCAGGTTGCTCTGAAATAATAATATTAAAAAATTAAAATTCAAATGCAATATGTTCCATGTCAAAACAAGTTTAGTCAACGTACACATAAAACGTTTTGCAGTTTCACATTTAAAGTTATTTACATTAAATTTTAGTATTTACAGCAAGCAAAACACAAAAATTATACTTCTGTTTTATGTAGTAGCTACTATTAATAAGCATAATACAAAATAATTATGAATTCAATAGTCGTACTTAGTAAAAGTGAGGTTAATTTTTATTGTAACGAAATGTTTTTTACTAAATCAGTACCTAGTAAAATAATATACAGATTTAAATATAATTAGGGTGTAATATTATCATAAATAATAATAAATTGTATTTTCAGTTATACTTACCAATAGTTTTTAATATTTATCAGCGGTAATGCACACTCAAGCAAAATACGTTGTCACATAGAACGTATTGCAGTCAGTCTCGACGCGCCGGCCGACTTATAACGTTTTGCAATAGTTTTAAATCTAGTTTAAATTCGAATATTTACATGGGACGTATTGCAGGTGCATAGCCAAGGTCATAATAACACTGTTGGTCAGATAAACCAAAAAACCGAAATTTTTGACATAGGACGTATTGCCGTATTAACGACGATATATATATATATATATATATATATATATATATATATATATATATATATATATTGATATGATTGGTGTTTATAGAAAATAATTTATAAGTTACACTACTAGATAATATTAGATATAAAAAGTATTTGGTTATTTTAATAAGCTATATACTAGAGAATTTTATAAAAATATATTTATGTGAGGGAATTTTTAAGAAATAAGCATTGTAAATAGTTGTATTGTAATAATTATAATATTGTAGATATATTTAAGTAAGCCATGTGCATAGGCAACCAACTATACAATTGAAGTGACGTTTAAGTAATGGTTGCGAATATAAAGTGTGGTTATAATAATATGTTGTTTAAAATGTGTAGTTTATTAAATTAGAGTGTTAGTTACTAATTTAAGTGTATATTCTGATCTGAAAAGCCTAAATGTCAACAAAATTCTCGATAGAAAAGTAAGGAATTCTCTAGATCACCGGAGATGGCTTTGTTTGCGAAATGGACTGTTCCAGAAAATTCAGACATGTAGGAGATGGAACAAAATCCAACATGATTTCTTGCTAGATGATTTTGAACATGGAAAAAGATCTAAATACCCGGTGATTTGGATTCAAGGCATTAGTTATGAGTTACAGTTACTATGAGGCCAGTTTAGTATGAAAGTTAGTTAGAGTTCATTCAGTTAGTAAGAAGAATTCAGATCAGTTACAGTTTAGTCAGAATTAGGAAGAAAGTATAAAGTATGTTATAATCGGTGATTTAGTATTAAAATTTGATAATATTGAAAGTATATTAGAAGAATATTGGTTGGATGTTGGAAGAAATTAAAATTATATTATGATTGGAGATTAGTATAAATCAACTTATGATAATTATATGGTGATGGATATTGGTATATTGAAAAGAAGAATAAATATAAATGCTGTTTGCTGGTTTGCTTGGTGGTTTATAAATGCTTAAGAAGAAATATATTTTAAATTGGTGGAAGCTAATAATTGGAAAAAGTAATTTCACAAAAACAAGGATAACCGAAGCACGAAGATATTGAGTGGTGATTAGAATCTATATAGTGGAAAACAGTTCATTTAGGCATTCAGTGACAGAAAGGTACAAAATTTTGTTAATATAATTTAGTTAGTGTCATAATAATTTCAATTTTGAAGATAGTTTGTTTAAATTTTACATTGTCTATAGAATTTAATTAGTTTCATAAGAATTTCAATTTAAAGATAGTTTATTTTAAATTTACATTGGCTAGGTTAGATATATATGTGTGTTTCATAGTAGATATAATAAAGATAATTTAAAACAGTACTTACAAACTAATTCTTTAACAACCGCGATAAAAACCCTATATATTATATTATTAAAAATACTCATTGCTCATCATTCACAAATAATACATTATAACAAATTTGGCGCCCAACGTGGGGCTCTCTATTTAAAAGAATTAGTTTGGGAAGATAAGTGCTCTCATATAATTAAATTAATTATCATTAGAAAGAAAAATTATAGATTTTATTTTTAATTATATTTGAACAAGTAAAGTCTCAAAATGTCTCAAGGAAAGTAAGGTACAAGAAGCAAAAAGAATGAAGAAGATGTGGAAGTAGAAACACAGCCTATACAAGAGGAGAGTTTAGTTCAAGTTCCACAAGATACTGCAGAAATGAATCCAGAAAGAGAGGAAAATGTCAATATGGCAGCTTTGATGTCATTAATGATGCAGATGAACAAGACAATGGAAGAGAATTCAAAGAAGACATGAAAAAAATGGAACAAATGGATAAAAAACTTGAAGCTGCAGAGAAAAAAGTAGCAAACGACTACAAGAAAAGGATAGAAAATGAGAGGACAGAAGTAAAGAGGATTATTCAAGATAATAAGATAGATATAGAACAGAAAATAGAGTTGCAGAAATGTAACTTAGAAGTAAAAATTAACGAAGACAGGAGAAACACAGAAGAAAAATTAGACGATATACAACAAAATATCCAAATAAATAGTAATCAAATAAAAATGTGGAACAGAGAATAGAAAGGGAGACATTACTTAAATTTAACAAATGAGACTGGGATTAAATTCTCTGGTAATATAATAAATTTGCATCCTAGAGTATACATAAATAGTTTAAAACATAGATTAAGATTGATGAATAATATTAATGATATTAAAGATTATATTAGAATGACATTAAATGACAATGCAGCAAGTATTGAAAATGATTTAGATAATTTTCAAACATTTGAAAATAAATTTTTAAATTATTATTGGGATGAATTAGAGCAAGCCAATTGAGAGAAGTTCTATATTTTGGAAAGTATAATAACAATTTAAAATCAAATATGGTAGATTATGCATTAAAACTGATAACAGTTGCAAAATATTTAGAACCACCACTTAGAGAGGATGAAACAGTCTTAAATGTAACTAGACATTTTGATGCTGATGTTGTGCAAACAGTAACTGTACAAAATATTCAAACAATAGAGAGTTTTATTATTTTATTCAAAGAATACAAAGAGGTAATATGACAAGTAATAATAATAACAAGAAAAACAATAATAACTTACAATATAATAAGAATAATTATCAACAATATAGTCAATCATACAATAATACTAGATATGGTAATAATTTACAAAATTTTAATAATAATAACAGTAATCAAAATAGACAGAATTTTAATAACAATACTAGTTATAATAGACAACATTTTAATAACAGTACTAATAATAATAGACAAGATTTTAACAATAGAAGAAATACAGAGCGACCTAACTATAACAGACAGGTAAATTGTGTACGAAGGAATAGAAGCTGCGAAGACAGGGAACGAAATAGTACAAGGCAAGAAAATGTAAATAGAAGTCATAGTAGGGAAAGACATACGACATCAGATCCAAGTGGTCAGATACAATCTGAAAATGAGAATAATCAAAATTTTGTTCAGTAATCTTTCTGAATTACAAGTTAGGCCATTGCTATTATGAAAAACCTTCTGAATTTATTTCTTTAGATGAATATAAAATTATTGAATCTATTAATTTAATTTATATAAATGCTTTGGCCAAAAATACAATGATTAAGATTATGATAGATACTGGTTCAGAAAGTACTTTAGTCTCGGAGAATTTTATTTTTAATACATTAAAACTATCAGATATAATAAAGATTCCAAAAATTAAAATTGTGGGTGCAAATAATAAGAAGTTGGGTGAAATTGATAAACTAGCCAATTTTAAAATTAATATTCTTAATAAAGAAATTAATATGCAAGGATTTATTGTCAAGGATTTATGTGTTGATATATTAATGGGAAATTATGAATTGGAAAAGAAGAAAGTAAAGATAGATTTTGAAGAAAAAATGGTAA
Source organism: Diabrotica undecimpunctata (assembly GCF_040954645.1). Classification (NCBI taxonomy): domain Eukaryota; kingdom Metazoa; phylum Arthropoda; class Insecta; order Coleoptera; family Chrysomelidae; genus Diabrotica; species Diabrotica undecimpunctata. The sequence continues at coordinate 17,234 of NW_027313098.1, forward strand.
CTTTGGAAGGGCAAATAATTAAATTTATGCAGAAAGATGAGGTGGAAGAAGGAATAAGAGTTGATAGGATATTATTAAAAGAAAATAATAATGTTTATGAAGAAGAAATATATTTTGATGATAGGGAAATGTCCCAAAAGAATGTAAAGAATAATTATTGTAGTGAATATTTAAGGAATGGAAATTTTAAGTAGATGGATGCCTACGAGGTGAAGTGCGTAAAATTGGAAGCAAGGAATAATGAGTACATAATGAAGAATAATTTTATTTGTAAAGAGGAAGATATGATAAAAGTTTTAAATTGCCCTGAAGAATATAAATCAATACTCGTTTCCATATTGCAGCAACACAAGGGACTTGTCAATAAAGAAAATAGAATTGCACAAAATTATATCTATAGTATAAAAGTTAAAGAAGAAAAAGATTTTAAAACAAAATCATACCCAATACCAGATAAATACAGAGAAGAAGTAAACAGAACGATTAATAATATGTTAGAAGATGGAATCATTGAGAAGGCAGATAAACGTTTTATAATCCCTATAGTAGTAGTACGTAAAAGATCAGGTGAAATCAGGTTATGTTTGGATGCAAGGAATATTAACAAGATCACTGAAAAGCAATTTGAAGCACCAATGAGTATAGATGGAATACTAGGAAGAATTACAGGAATGTCATTTTTCACTAAAATCGATTTACGGCATAGTTTCTGGTTAATACCTCTAGAAAGAAAAAGTAAACAGTATACAGGATTTCAGATAGATGGAGTAGTATATCAATTCAAATTAGTACCATTTGGACTTCAATCATCTTGCAGTGCTCTATGTAGATGTCTTAATGATATTTTAGATAAATATGAACATTTTGTAATTCACTACATTGATGATATATTAATTTTTTCTAAAATTGCTGAAGATCATGAGAAACACCTAAAAATTATAATCAATAGATTAGACAAAGTTGGACTTAAAATAAATCAAGAAAAATGTACATTTTTTTCAAAAAGAAGTAATATATCTAGGTTATAAACTTAACACTAAGGGAATCGAAATGGATCCAGAACGGACACAAGTCATTCAGGAATATAAAACACCACACAATATAAGAACTTTAAGAGGATTTATTGGAATAATTAATTATTATAAAAGGATGATACCAGATCTAAGTATAAAAGAAATTCCATTACTTAAACTACTAAAAAAGGTGTAAAATGGAGATGGGATCAGAGAAGAGAACTAGCATTCCAAGAAATCAGAAACATTTTTCTGTCAAATTTAAAAATATATCACCCAGACTACACAAAGCCATTCATATTAAGAACAGATGCATTAATAGAGAGATTTTCAGGGGTATTATTACAAATACATGATGGGGTCGAATACCCAATACAATTAATTTCAAGAATTACAAAGCCACATGAAAAGGGTTACTCAGTTTCAGAATTAGAACTAGCAAGTATAATACACTGTGTCACAACATTAAGATTTTATTTGTTGGGTAATGAATTTACAATAGAAACAGATCACCAAGCTTTAACATCTATATTAAATAACAAATATGGAAACAGTAGAATACATCGGTGGAGTCTAATATTGAGTGAATACTCCTTTGAAATCAAATACATTTCTGGAAAATCCAATATAGTGGCAGATGCTTTATCAAGGTTAGAAAATACATCACAAAAAGGGCAGCGAACAATAAAAATTGGATTAAATCAATTAGTAGAAAGTACTGGATTATATTCTAAAGAAGAAATTATAAGAGATCAGATCAATTTGAGTAAAAAACAAAAAGTCCTTAGAAAGATGGAGTTTATTATAAAATAATAAATGGCATAGAAGTATATGTAATAACTAGAACTTTAGCAAAGAAAATATTGAAAAATTAACATAACAATTACATGCATATTGGTTCAAGAAAGCTATGGATGCTATTTAGGGACAATTATTTTGCAAAGAATGACATAAGTATAGCAAAAGAAATTACTACCCAATGCCAAATCGTCAAATAAACAAAGAAAAGAATTTCAAAAACCAGAACACATATAGATCTAATGTTGTATATGAAAAACTAAATACAGTGTCCATGGATATTATCTCAAATTTAGTTCCAAGTCCAACAGGAAAGAAGCATATACTAGTGATAGTTGATTTATATACAAAATTTATTAAACTATATCCCTGTTCAAGAACAAATGTTAAAACATTGAAATTATATATTAATCAATTTTTCGAAGAAATAGGACTATTTAGAAATTCATAATAGATAATGCTACATATTTTAACAACAAAAATTTCGAGCATTTTGTGAGAAAAAGGGAATCAACATTCATTTTACAAGTATCAGACATCCTCAGGCAAATCCTGCAGAAAGATATATTAAAGAAGTTATAAAATATTTAAGAATAGTATGTCAGAATCAACATGAAACGTGGCAGCAACATATACCACAAGTAGAATATTTTCTAAATAATACACATAATTTAATACAGAGGAAGTACCAGAATATTTAATGTTTGGCCATATAGGAAACAGAAAATGGATTAATGAATATAATCAGGATATGTTAGAACAAGTAATGCAGAAAGTGAATAACCGAATTAGGAGGAAAGCTGGAAAATATATCAGAAGACAAAATCAAAAATAAAAAAACCAATCACATTTCAAAAAGGAGATAAAGTGTTAATTCGTTCACTTAGAAAAAGTAATGTTAAAGAAAACCGTTGTAAGAAATTACAACCAATGTTTAAAGGCCCATACAGAATTGAAAATCAGAATGGACTAAATAGTTATGTGTTAATAGATACAGATAATAGACCTAGAGGAATTTTTCATATCAATGACATATTTAAATATTATGAAGAGAATGAATAATGTTTTCTATACTTTTAACACTAATAATAACAACACTAATAGTTTACTGATAGATCCATTGCATAGATTACATGGTAGATTTCTTTGTTATGAATCAATTTGACATCATACTTGATGATTTTGTACATATGGAAATTATTTGTGCCCTAAAAATCATAATTTGGGGTTAGATACTAAATAGATTCTATAAATGCTTTGCTAAAAATAATATAAAAAGTGAAAAACTTACCAATTTATATTGATGAAAGTTATTTTGAACGGAATATGGAAATGAATTGAAACAATTCCTAGATTTTGTTTATAAATAAACTTAACACAATATGGACACTTAGCTTATCTTTATTCATTGTAAAATGTAAACACAAAAACTTCCATTTGGCATGACAATTTGACTTAGACATGGAAACATAGGCGTACTTAATAGAACAATTTTTAAATAAGAAATTTAAATTAGAGGACAAGAAAATTAATATTTAAAAAATAATAAGTAAATTATTTATTTTAAACATTATTTTGGGGTATTGATATGATTGGTGTTTATAGAAAATAAGTTATAAGTTACACTACTAGATAATATTAGATATAAAAAGTATTTGGTTATTTTAATAAGTTATATACTAGAGAATTATATAAAAATAAATTTATGTGAGGACATTTTTAAGAAATTAGCATATAATAATTGTAAAAAGTTGCATTTTAATATTATAATATTGTAGATATATTTAAGTGAGCCATGTGCATAGGCAACCAAACTATACAATGAAGTGACGTTTAAGTAATGGTTGCGAATATAAAGTGTGGTTATAATAATATGTTGTTTAAAATGTGTAGTTTATTAAATTAGAGTGTTAGTTACTAATTTAAGTGTATATTCTGATCTGAAAAGCCTAAATGTCAACAAAATTCTCGATAGAAAAGTAAGGAAATCTCTAGATCACCGGAGATGGCTTTGTTTGCGAAATGGACTGTTCCAGAAAATTCAGACATGTAGGAGATGGAACAAAATCGAACATAATTTCTTGCTGGATGATTCTGGAGCATGGAAAAAGATATAAATACCCGGTGATTTGGATTCAAGGCATGCAGTTATGAGTTACAGTTACTATGAGGCCAGTTTAGTATGAAAGTTAGTTAGAGTTCATTCAGTTAGTAAGAAGAATTCAGATCAGTTACAGTTTAGTCAGAATTAGGAAGAAAGTATAAAGTATGTTATAATCGGTGATTTAGTATTAAAATTTGATAATATTGGAAAGTATATTAGAAGAATATTGGTTGGATATTGGAAGAAATTAAAATTATATTATGATTGGAGATTAGTATAAATCAACTTATGATAATTATATGGTGATTGGATATTGGTATATTGAAAAGAAGAATAAATATAAATGCTGTTTGCTGGTTTGCTTGGTGGTTTATAAATGCTTAAGAAGAAATATATTTTAAATTGGTGAAGCTGATAATTGGAAAAAGTAATTTCACAAAAACAAGGATAACCGAAGCACGAAGATATTGAGTGGTGATTAGAATCTATATAGTGGAAAACAGTTCATTTAGGCATTCAGTGACAGAAAGGTACAAAATTTTGTTAATATAATTTAGTTAGTGTCATAATAATTTCAATTTTGAAGATAGTTTGTTTAAATTTTACATTGTCTATAGAATTTAATTAGTTTCATAAGAATTTCAATTTAAAGATAGTTTATTTTAAATTTACATTGGCTAGGTTAGATATATATGTGTGTTTCATAGTAGATATAATAAAGATAATTTAAAAAAGTACTTACAAACTAATTCTTTGAGAACCGCGATAAAAACCCGATATATTATATTATTAAAAATACTCATTGCTCATCATTCACAAATAATACATCATAACAATATATATATATATATATATATATATCTACGGCATAAAGTGGACTCCGCCCATGTTAAAATGCAGGTTCAATTGAGCTCCGTGGTCAAGTGGATACCGATATACAGAGCTCACTTGACCATTCCATAATATTGGTTCTGTCGATTCATCAACATGTAGAGTTTAGTAATTTGTAAGAAATTTTTGGAGCCCGTAAATACCCTGTATTATAAATGTATATCGTTTAGTTCACGTGTATATACTATAGGGGTCGTTCAGATCTTCTTCATTGTATATTTCAACCATACGTTTATCGGTTTAAGTAAGCTCTGAGAGTTTGGCAACTGTGCGATTATACCGTATATTTTCAACATATACCGTGAACGGTTTATATGGGCTCCTTATTTTTATCTACTGTTTGCAGACAGTGTAATGTCATACGCATTACACTGTGTAACAGAGGATATCGTATTACCTGGTATAACTACGTACTAAAAGGTAACTGGTTCTTTAAAAAACAGGTATATAGATACAAAAGGATTTGGGCTTATTATTTAATGGAATGTTCGCTTGCATAGAAAATTTTATTTTTTCTGCATTTTTAAAAATGATGTTGTTTTTTTATTTAATATAATTTTATTAGTTCAATGCTGAACTCGATGTTTTTTTTAATTATAGAAATTTCGTAATATATTTTGTTTACGTGAGTATGTCTTTGTACGTTTTATGTAAGCATCCGATTAATAAAAACTACTTTTATTTTATCCAATCTTCTGCAATATCTTGTATAAAGCTTTTTATTATTTTAGTTCTGCTCTTATTTGTGTACTAAATATGATATCTCGATAGAAGGTTATCTCAAAATAAATATGTTATACAGTGTAGGTGCCTTTATGCTACCCCAAGCGAGACTGTTCTTCAACTGCTATTCTTACCATTATGTGATACAAAAATTTTTCTCTTGTGTAGGTATACGGAGACAATATAAGTGAGTTTATTATGTAAGGGGATATCATATAGTTTTTTTAGAAATATTCTGTAATTTAAGGTGTCGTAAGCGGCATTTAGAGTAAAAAATACCACCCCTGATACCCGATATTTTTCGTACTGCTCTTTGATTTAGTATTTGTGATGTACATAATCTTCCCTATCTACAGCCACTTTTGCCTTTTAATTTAAGTTTTTCTTCTAATATCGATGATATCATATTAACGATCTTGTGCAAAAGTATTTTGAATAGCTGACAAAATAAAGATATTGGCCGATAGTTTTTGTAGTCGTTGGAGTTTTTGCCAGGTTTAAGCAAGTTAACAACTTTGGCTTGTCTCTAGACTTTGGGTATCTCCATAATTTGAATACAGTTGTTCATCATCCGGATCAGCCATTGTAGTGTTTTTGGTCCAGATTTCGTAATAAGCTTTGTGCTCAGATCCTCAATGTCGGTAGTTGTATTATTTTCTATTAAATATGTAGATGGTGGATTCAAGCTCAACATTGTTAAAACCTTATCAATATTCTTATCAATAACCTTATCCTCGCTCGATACAGTTGTTCTAAGATATTTATATTTCACTGTATGCTCTATTGTACCTATGAAATTTATAATATCTAATATCTGGTGCTTTCATATGAAACTGGAATAAAACACTTGGTAGATAATGTTTATTCGTTTTGAGTACCTACACTTTTTTTAGAACCCAGTACATTAAAGAATAAATATTTGTCTGTTCAGTGTTTTCCAAGTC
>NW_027313099.1:0-23699 GCF_040954645.1 Diabrotica undecimpunctata
ACGCGCTATCTCAGAGTGTACATTTTATCAAAAAAAAAACTTTCCTCAAGTAAGGAAAAAAATCATACTAATTTGGTTATTTTTAGTTTAATTTATTAATTTTAGAATAATATTGTTTTGATTTAAATAAGGCTAAAACAAATATCTCACCAATTCGCCACTGCAATGAAGCCTAAGCAGAACAGACTGTAATATTGTACGAGAAAGGATATATACAAAATAATATCGCACGACGTCTCAGGAGACGCGCTATCTCAGAGTCGAATACTTTTACTACGAGGTACTATGAAAGAGGAAATTTTTTACGAAGACCTAGTCAAGATGGCCCATGGTGGCACAATCGCAATTAATGACCGTTTTTGGTTCTTAGTTTTTCACTAAATTGCTCATTGACCATCGATTCACCTCAGAAATAAGCTACTTAATGTTGGACAAGTTAAGTCAGTCAGAAACAGTTAGACGAAGATTAAAAAAGCAAACCAAAAGCCTAGACACCCTGCCAAATATCGACTTGTTCTCCAAAATCCTAAAGCCTCGTCGTTTAGAATTTGCACGCGCTATCTCAGAGTGGAATAACGACCACTGGAAAAATATTCTTTTCACTGATGAAAGCAGAATCCTATTATTGAAACCAAATGGTCGAAACCACGTCTACGGAAGAAATAGGGAACGATTCGCCACCGGCAATCTCTTCCAGACCGTTAGTTTTGAAGGTGGTGGCATACTTTGCGAAGGTATTAGTTGGGAGGGACGCACCGCACTTGGGAAAGTAATTGCACGATTGACTGGTGACTCTTACATTTAAAACATCCTGCGAGATCATGTTTTGCCATAGTTGGTTACATTAGATATGACAGATTTATGTTAATGCACGATAATGCTCTACCATATGCCGCTGCCATAGTAAGTAATTATCTTGATGAGGTCCAAATTCGAAGATTGGATTAGTCACCCTTTAGTTCAGATTTAAATCCAATAGACCACACCTGGGATCAGCTAAAATGCCACATACGACAAAGAAATCCTGTTTCAAATACGATAGAGCAACTTCGGCTTGCTGCACAGGATGAATTGAATGCAATTTCCTAAGGATATGTCCAAAATTTACTTGCAAGCATGCCAACAATGATGCAAGTAGTAACAAAAGTTAGAGGGGAAAATACTTGTTACTGATCATGCACTTGTTTCACCTAAAAAGACGTGTTCAAGCAATTTGAATTGGCGGTTAAGTTTAGAGTAAAATAATTAACTATTTTACAAAAAAATAATTAAGCATTATTTTTTTCGCAATTTTCTCCGCACAAAAAGCTAAAATTGTTTATTTAACATTGTTAAAATAAACTCTTCTTCACAATAAACGACTTGATTGACCAACACTTTTTTTTTAAACAAAATTTTGGAAATTCCAAAATATTCGATATTTTTGTCCATGAGTGTATTTAAAAATACGAACGAAGTAGTAAAGAAATTACCTTCAAAAGTATGCAACTCTCCAAAAAGGTAGGCAGTAATTTTTTCCATTGTTTAAATATTGACAATACACTATGCTAATTTACTTATAATTGTATTGGCTTATATGTTTATTTGAATATAAAAGGCCAACAGAAACTAACACAAAATGATCCTAGCAGTTAGTTCTAATTGATAGAAGCTAAACAAAGTAAAAACATTTTCGTAATGTCTTTTAATTATAAATACTTTCTTTTATTTACTTAATGATTAACTCTATCATTAAAATATTGTTGTTGGTTTCTCTATAATAAAGTATAAGTATAATTGTAACAAAAAATACAAGTGTCCTTGCTTGGTAGTTCGTGAATTATTTATAAAAATACATTTTAAAAATACAAAAATGTGAAACAGTACATAGAATTATACTAATTATTTCATGTAGCCATTTTTCCAATATCAATGAAACATTTTTTAATTTTGACGTCGTATTATAATTTTTTGATATAGGTGAGCAAATAAAGCATTAAAAATAACAATTTTCCAGAACAAGATGAATCGCTGTGCAAATTTTTGTATTCGGTTCGGGAAAGTGAGTTTACGATGTTAGGGATGTTCACTAATTTTTAAATATAGTTAAATTCAATTAAATTCAATAGATTATAAAATATATAAAAATATAGTAAAGATGAAATTGTTTAAAAATATATATTTTTTAAGATAAATCAATTCCTAATTTTAATTTTGATGGAGGCTAGAAAAACGGCTCCTCGCAGCGAGGCTACGGTGTGTGACGTCAGCAGTCGTATCGACAACTTGTTGTGTATACGTATTTACGAAGTGTAACCAGTTCTTTAAGTATTTATACAGTGATAATGAAGCCAAATAAGTGGTGTTTGCTACAAAGAGAGGGAAAAACTAGAAAAGGCAGTTATTATGCAAGTTAGAAAAAAATAAATATAAAAATAAATAATTATATATATATAATAAATATATATTATATCTGTACCTCGGAAGGAATCAACACTATGTTCATTTTTAAAACTTTACAGGAGAGCAGTTTAAAATTTTTTTTCACCAAAAAGTATTATTGCTGCAGCTATTTATTGAGATATCGAAACAATATTTTAATCGAACCTTCTGTTTATTGTTATTTACATAATACATTTGTTATTATTAAAAACAAATTTGTTCCTGTGTTTTTTAACCCTTTTAACGGACATGGTGTTGTACACATCTAATAAAGTTATTGTACTGTAAGAATTAGTATGGGGTATTCAATAAAAACTACAATCCTATTTGACTTTTACTGATAAAATTTATTTAACCATACAATTTACCTTTACAAATACAAATAATACATCTATGTATTTAACCAAAATGGCATTTTAGGTACAAACCACTCAGTCATCCTCAAGTAAGTCTCCTTCTGGATAGTCACTATTAGTATTACTAGTAGGTATGCTTTAAGTTTTGATAAAAATCATGGCAAAATGTAGGAACATATGACAGTAATGCCAATAGATCGTTATACTTTTGTTGTGATATAAGTATTGGACTTTGTGATTCCAGTTGCAAATCTTTTGGCAATGTAAAGTGTCGCTTTCGAAACCTAACAAGGTCAATCTCCTGGTTTTCGTCATGAAAATTACTTTTTAAAAACAGAGTTTCAATGCTGTTTTATTTAACTTACAGTTAAACACAGTTTGACAGAAGAACTTGTTGTTTGTTAATGTCTCTTTTCTATTAATCAAAGGCGGATTTTAAGATGTTTTGACATCATACAAAGACCTTAAATTTTTAAAATCTTCTAGTTCCATATTATGTACGGTATATTTCATTGAGGTTTGTCTGACTAACTGCTGCCAGTTTCAGGGCGTGTAAATAGAAATGTTAAGTTTTTTCTCTTTCGCTCTATCAGCGCATGGACAGTGTTCGCCTCCATGTGGGTATTACTCTTTAGTAAAAACTTCTGGATGATAATTTTTACTTTTTAAACAAGTATTAATGCTAACATTTTTATTCTGGTCGTAACATTTGTAAGACCATAGTATGATTTCTTCTATGTTACTGTCAGGAATGACGGTATCTGCCCATTTAAGTAATGCAGATCTTATTTCATTTTCACTACGAATAGTTTATCAGACTTTTGTCTATATCAGACTGATCTTCGTTATCAAAACTCAAGGCATCTCTAATAATATGCTCTTCATTTAAAACATCATTGCTTGGTGTATTATTTGATTCTGAAATTAAACAAGGCGTATAATATTGGTTGTAAAAGATTTAATAATATTGCTAGTCTAAGGTTGGTATCAAATTACTACATTACCCTTTTGAGGTTATGCTTTTTAATAATTTAAAAATAATGAGCAAAATTAAAAAGCATAACCTTTTGAGGTTATGCTTTTTAATAATTTAAAAATAATGAGCAAAAAGGTAGCTTACCTGTAAATGCAGTAGAAGAATTCGCAGAACTTTTTAGTAGGTACTTAAGAATCTTTCTCCTACGAGAATTATGTTTCATTGTTCTTATTATTAGTAACAAACCACTGTACACACACCATAAATGGCAAAAGTATTATTAGATCACTAACAGTCTACCTCTCATCATAGAGATATGCGCGGCGGTAATTCACATGCTTAGAGGGACAAAACATCAAAAGTCCACATGGTGTTTTATCCCTCTAAGTAAAAATGGCCTTTGTGTTCTTTTAAAGGTCACTTTCTTTACCAGCAAATGGTTTAGGACCTAGTGCTCTATTCCTTTAAATAAAGTTATAAAAGAACTGTTTTTAGATGTATTTAGATACCCAGGAATAAAACACCACTTATTTTGCTTCATTATCGGTGATTAAATACTTAAAGAATTGGTCACACTTCGTAAATACGTATACAAAACAAGTTGTCCATACGACTGCTGACGTCACACACCGTAGCCTCGCTGCGAGGAGCCGTTTTTCTAGCCTCCATCAGAATTGAAATTAAGAATTGATTTATCTTAAGAAATATATATTTTTAAACAATTTTATGTTTGCTATGCTTTTATATATGTTATAACCTATTGAATTTAACAATATTTAAAAATTAGTGAACATCCCTATTGTAGTTTTGGAAACTCCTGCGCGAAAGATTTCTGCAGATGAGCGGTCGAAGGTCCTTAGGTGTTTCAGCCACGAGTTCTGGCGTCTTTCTACTGATCTTTTGCCCTGTACTTTTCCTTTCAGTATAACTTGAAGTAATTCATATCTTTCGCCTCTCAACACATGACCCAAGTATTGCATTTTCCTCTCTTTGATTATTCTTAGTAATTCTTTTTGTTTACACATGCGACGAAGTACCTCAACATTAGTAACTCTTTGTACCCATGGAATTCTCAACATTCGTCTGTATATGTACATCTCAAAGGCATCTATTCTTTTTTCTATTTCAGAGTCCATTGTCCAACTTTCACAGCCATACAGTAACTAGGGATGGAAAAAACCTACCGGTTTTAACCGAGAACCGGTTTTTTACTTCGCAATAGTTGGTTTTTTCGGTTGTTTTTTTTTGTCCCGGTTATAACCGTTTTTTTATTTTTAAAGTAAAAACCGGTTATTAGGTTTTTACGGTGATTAGGACTAGGTTAGGTATTATTTTTGATATATAATTATCATAATTATTATTCTCAAGTAATTATTCCAAACAAAACCGTAATTCAAATTTTATTTTATTTTATAGATACAAAAGCAAACTGAAAGTGCAAGCTTGTAACCTATTGGATAAAAAAAAAACTGAAAACCGGTTTTTGGAAAAACCGGTTTTCTTTGGCCAGTTATAACCGCCAGGTTAAACCGTAAGCAAAAAAACCGGTATAACCGAAAACCGATGTTTGGTCAAAAACCGCCATCCCTAAGTAAGACAGAAAAAACGTAACATCTGATCATTCGGATTCTAAGCTGTAGACTAAGGTCTGATCTTGTAAAAAATGTTTTTAAGCTCATGAATATTTTCCTTGTTCGATTCTTGATAGGATTTCTGTTTTTGGATTATACTTACTATTATTACTTTACTTTACTTATAAGTTTACACATAAAGAAAATTTATTTCCGAAGTACTAGAAAATACAATTAATTGAAAATCGATAGCCGCTTCAAGCGTTGTTTCTAAGAAAACTGTTTATTCAATAAAAAAAGTCCAATTTTTGTTTAGAATTATTCAATCAGATTTTTTATTTGAAACATTTTTTCTACGACGTGTAGGTTCTTGCTAAATCAATTTTTTCGGTTTCCCATCTACGAGGATGGATTTTAAGGGGTAAAAGGGGGTAGGAGTGATAAACTTTTTTTCATATTGTGGGGTCCCAAAACTGACATTCTCGGTAAAATTTGGATTGTTCGTATAAACTCTTCCACTAGTCTTAACAGTTCTACTTGTATTTCATCCTATCCATTTGCCTTATTGTCTTTAGAGTTTTTGATAGCATATTTGATTTCATCTATCGTGATCTTCTGTTTATTTAAAGGATTTAATTCTTATATTTTCTGCATTTCACCTCTTTCATCTTGTAAAAGTTCTTTAACGTACTCCTACCATCGTCTTAATTTCTCTGGTAAATCTATTAGTTGTACACCTTTTTTTGTCTTTTATGTGTCCTTGCTGTCTATTTCGACCCATTCCAGTCACTTCTCTTATTTTTTTGTGCATATTTCTCATATCATATTTTGTTTCTGGTTCTTTTATCTCTTTAGATTGTTTCATCAAACAGATTTCCTTAGCTGTTTTGATTTTTTCCTTAATTATTCATTGTATTTCTTTATACTTCTGTAGATATTTTTCTTTATATTTCCTTCTTTCTTACATATATTATAGTATTTCTTTTGTCATCCACTGTTTTTTAGCCTTTGACCTATGTTGTATCAAACTTTCTTAAGCTAGTTTCAGTATTGTGTTTTTATATTATACCACTTTTTATTTAAGTCCATAATTTGTTTGTTGTCAGTTAGTGTTTTTTGCATATTAACATTCATATTATAATTATAATAATATTTTTAATTCGTTTTTTTAACATTCTTACATTAATTGTTGGTTGTTGTTTTCTGAGTTCAATTCTTTTTAATTTTATTTTCACGCCAGCAACTAACCGATTGTAGTCTGAGTTAAGAACTGCTCCAGGATAAGTTTTAACTGAGGTTATAGAGTTTTTATATCTGCTATTTATATCTGAGTATAAAGTCTATCTGGTTTCTGACAATGTGGTTTTCTGTATGTGTAGTAGACGTCCATGTATATAGTCTTCTCTTAGGAAGCTGAAACCAAGTATTGGCAATTATCATATTCTTTTCTTGGCAGAATTCTATGGGCCTTTCTCCTCTCTCGTTTCTAGTTCCTAATCTGAACTGTTCAACTATATTTTTAACTGTACCTACTCCAATTTTTGCATTAAAGTCTCCTAAAGTGTAAGTAATACCTCTAGATTTTGTTAACTTGATTGTATTGTGCAATTCTGAATAAAACTTCTCGATCTCATCTTCTTTAGCCCCCTCTCGCAGGGGGAAAACACAAAAAAATCGATTTACTAAGAATCTGTAGACCGTAAAAAAAAATGTTTCAAATTAAAAATGTAGCTATGATAATTTTAAATAATAATGTTTATAAGTATTTTTTGTGTAAAATGAACCGTTCTCCTAGAAACAACGTTTGAAGCGACCGTCAATTTTACATGTCAGTTACTTGCTCGACATCAATGTTCAATAATAGTCCGGTAAAATAAGGATGCAACCTCGGAATGAAAGATAATAAGCTGAAAATTTGCATACGTCTTTATTTTGATGGTATAAAACTTACCTCAAAAGTCTCATATAATCACGTGTCCGCGACTTAAGATATTTAAGGTCAAAGGTCACGAAAATGCGTTATCTGCCAATATCTCGTTTCCCTTAAACTTTATGACATTTAAGGTGGTAAAAAAAATTGTGGAATGGAAAATTCTCTTCAATTTTTGTCTCAAGTACTTTTATGTATTATGTACCTTCAACCTTTCTTAAGATAAAGTGCAAAGAGTGGGGGACCGCTTACCTGTGTATACGGTAACGCGAAGTCAGCCAGTAGGATTCAATAAATAATAAGTTATATAGTTAATTATTCACTTAAAATACTATTATTCTCATTAAATTTTCATTATTTATTATTTAATAAACTATATTTATAGATATTAATTATAAAATATATATTTTTTATATAATATTTATTTTATTTTTAACAAACATACAATATTAAATGAAATATTTCAAATGAACTTTAATGATATTTTTAACAGCTGTATATACAATAAATTAAGATCAAGTGCAGAATTCAACAATAATCATTTTTATATTTAATTAAATAAATACTGAAAAAATCATATTTATTATTTTTTTAAATTATATATTTATTTATTAATCCAATAATCGATTTATTAAAGTTACAAATATAATATATATTCTTTTATTATGTATGGTTAATATTTTTGTATTAATTTTCTTCTTCATCGTCTTCTTCTTCTTCTTCTTCTTCTTCTTCTTCCTCTGACTGCTCAATATCGGATTCATCATCATCATTCTCGTTTATTAAAGTATCAGAATAAAAAAATTCAAGAATATCAGGTGAATATTCACTTTCTTCATTAAAATCATCTGAAGTTGATGAGTTTAGACATGATTGTCCATTACACTGCCCACAAATTAAAGTACATTGCAATCCCGATTTCCTGCATCCGCAATTAGAATCACAACCTTTCTTGCAAATGCAAAATATTGTATTCAGCAGTTCTTCTGGTGCTGGCGGTAATAATGTTCTCATTGGTTCCAGAAATTCATTTTGCATTACCCAGCCGAATTCTTGGGGTTCTAAATCATTTCCCAACCAAATTTGGGTCTGATAATAGACACGAATGATATGCTGACGAGCTGCTGCACTTGAAGGTGGAAGACTTGATAACTGCACTGGTTTGTTGAGTCTTGTTGATTTGATGAACTGGGTGTATCGAAAAGAGTCTATATCGTCTTCTAATGTTGGAGCATTATACGCTGCTAAGAAAATACGTACTCCATTTCAAATAATTCTTGTACAGAGCAGTTTTCTGGTTGAAATAGTTGAGGTGACTGATGTAAATGGTGATTTTTTTCGAACATTTTAATAAACGATATTTTCCCTTTCCTATAAATCGCAGAAGTCGTATTACATCCACTAAACGCGTGTAAAAATAAGATGTGTTTCTTAGAATGAGGGTATTTATCAATACTTTTCGATGAATATAATTTTGTCTCCGCATTACCCTTACCAATTTTAAAAAAAAAATTCTTGTTAATGTGATTGAGCTTGTCCTATCAAGATAACTAGCAAATCAATATCTTCTCCTACAATGACGGAAGTTTTTCCTACAATGACATGTTCAGACTCTGCAATAGCTATTTCTACAATGAGAACATCAGCATCATCTCTGGCTTGTTTTGTAGTGATATTAACAGCTTCTAATTTGTCGATAAGCATGTCTATAAAGATCTTTTTATTAGATGTGTTCGATAAAAATTGTTCTTGGCTGATAGGCACATTCATTGTTTCATCAAAACGAAGTTCGTAAGATTTTGAAATACCGGCAGTTCTTCTTAGTTGTTCCATTGCTTGAATGTTCTTAGAGTAACCATCAAATACAACAACGATACTTGAGCCATAATGTGTTTGTAAATATCTGACGTATTTATGTAAAATATTACAGAAAGTATCATCTTTATTCCATACAACGCGGTGCAAAAGAAATCCGCCATCGATAATATATGTTATAGTGATTTCGTCCGGTTCAATATCAATAGGAGTCATACTTTTATATAGTGCTGATTTTGTTGTTTTTCTCATGCCATTATTATCAAATAAAGATGTTGGATACGGACTTAACTCATATTGTAGATATTCTTTTAGATTATTTTGGAATTTTTTGTTTGCTGTTTTTCTCTGGACGAGTAGTAATGGATCGATGGAAACTTTACAATTGTTAATTTTGATAGAGTTATTAACCGCTGAAAGTGGTAGTACTTTGTTAACACGTTTTAGTTTTATCTCATATATATCTCAATAGTATTTTAAGTGAATAATTAACTATATAACTTATTATTTATTGAATCCTACTGGCTGACTTCGCGTTACCGTATACACAGGTAAGCGGTCCCCCACTCTTTGCACTCTATCTTAAGAAAGGTTGAAGGTACATAATACATAAAAGTACTTGAGACAAAAATTGAAGAGAATTTTCCATTCTACAATTTTTTTTTACCACCTTAAATGTCATAAAGTTTAAGGGAAACGAGATATTGGCAGATAACGCATTTTCGTGACCTTTGACCTTAAATATCTTAAGTCGCGGACACGTGATTATATGAGACTTTTGAGGTAAGTTTTATACCATCAAAATAAAGACGTATGCCAATTTTCAGTTTATTATCTTTCATTCCGAGGTTTGCCCCCTTTTTTGCCTTATTTTACTGGATTATAAATTTGTATCAGCTCGACGGTAAAAATTCGATATCTTTTGATCCAAATATCCTATCGACAAAAATCAAAATGCGTTTTAAAGGCAAACAGTGCAGATATTATATGCGGTTTTTGTATTTTGCCGAGAATAATCTCAGTTTTTATAAAGGTGTTAAATAAATTAACGTGGCGCGATTTTTGCCATTTTTTACGATTCTCGTGAGATCAATAGAATTAATCACTTTCTTTGACCAGTTGTAGAAAAATTTCCATTTTTAGAGATCATTCTTTAAAATCTATGACATTAAATTCAATTTTAAGTTGTGGTAACAAATATGAAGCGTTTAAAATATGAATAAAAAACGCAGAATTTAGTGTTTTAAATTACAAACGATCACACATCACGGGAAATGCATTTAAGAAGACGGTTTTGAGTGTAGTTTATTGCAGCAGTTTTGTTCTTTTGAAAGACGTACTATAAGTACTTATATACGTATAAGTACTTATAGTGTAATTGAAAAGTTTTACATGTTTTAGATCGTTTGTGGTGTAAAAGTTTAAATCCAGCTTTTTTAAAGCATATTTCAAATGGCTCACATTTGTTGCATGAAGTTAAAATCGTAATTTTATGTTATAGATTTTAAAGATTAGGCTCAGGCAACGAAAATTTTATCAAAACTCCATAGTGGCCAGTCAATGAAAGGGATAGATTGTATTGATCTCGTAAGAATCATAAAAAATGGCAAAAATCGCGCCACGTTTATTTATTACGCCACCTGTATAAAATCTTAGTTTATTTGCGAAAAAATACAAAAACTGCATACGAAAGATAAACTTTTTACCTTTCAAACGCATCTTAATTTTTGTCGATGGGTTACTTGTATCGAAAGATATTACTTGTATCGTAAGATTTTTACCGTCGAGCTGATATATATTTTATTAAAAATTGATTTCGTGCAAGTAAATAACATGCAAAATCGATGGTCGCTTCAAGCCTTGTTTCTAAGAGAATGGTTCATTCTACACAAAAATGCTTAAAAACATTTTTATTTAAAATCATCTCAGCTACATTTTTATTTTTTAATTTAATTTACTCGCGGGGGGTTTTAGGGGGAAGCCCAGGGGTAAAGGTGGTAAACTTTTTTGCATCTTTTTTGGGGTCCCAAAACTATTATTTTTGCAAAATTCAGCTTTTTCGTATGATTTTTAGAAGTTTAGTGGCATTTTCGTCTCTGACGAGAGAATTCCTAATATTGTTCTGAAGCTATTTTCTTGTGGCATTTTAAATTAATTAACATTTAAATGGGAATAAGCCACAATTAAAGGTGGAATTTAATTTAATTTCCGAAGTGGAAATTGAAACGTCAATAAATGTATTTTAACCTTTAATTGTGGCTTATTCCCATTTAAATATTAATTAATTGAGAGAATTCCTTTTAGGATTTTTTAGCTTTATCTGATTAGATACGCGCTATCTCAGAGTTAAAAAATAATCGTTTTTAGAAAACTTATTTAAATTAACAAAATACTAACCATTCAACAGCTCATAATTGAGGTAACCTCAATTAACAGAAAACCTACGGTACTCTCAGGTACCTGAAAACTTGATTTATTTATTCAGTAATACATAGATAAATTGATAGTTATTAGATAAAGTACTTATCTTATCTTCATCTATTATTAAGTTCGGTACGTTTTCTAGTGAATATTTTTAGGCATACATTTTTTAGAGAATTTAATAATTGTTCTGCAGTTCTTGGTAATCCAATAACAAAAAGATCTTTATTGATTTGATTTTCTTTGACTTTCAAAGAAATTGAAGGCTTTATGTTTTGTGCCTATTGTGCTGAGGAATTTTATCACTCAAATATTGGGATGATGTATAAGAGACTGAAAACATTAGCTTTTATTTGATTTTAAAATATACCTTGAAAAAAAAATTGAGTTATACGTAAAAATGAATGTTAATAATAAACGTATCCACATAAACAGAATGTATTATGATCTCCTGGATATTATGGATATTTGAAGAGAGAAACCGTAATGTATGTCAAATTATTTATTTATTTAAATTAACGTGCATCTGACAATATATCAAATAAAAATGTAAAAGTTGCAATATACATAAGAGTAGACTACGAAAACATATTAAAAGAAATATAATAATTTACACATTTGTAAAATTTTAAGATTTGACTTTTAAAAATTATACGAACAAGCTGGATTTTGCTAAGAATGTCAATTTTGGGATTCCAAGGAAGATGCAAAAAAGTTGTACCCCAAACCACTTGTACTCCAAGGCTTCCTCCTAAAACCTCGGTCGTACGGAGGGAAAATCGATTTACCAAGAATCTATAAGTCGTAGAATAAAATGTTTTAAACAAGAATGTAGCTGAGATAATTTCGAACAAAAATGTTTATTAGCATAGCACTTTTTCTGTAGAATGAAGTGTTCTCTTAGAAACAAGTGACCAATTAAGAAAAATGCATTTTAAAAATAAAAAGTTCAGCTTTCTTAAAAAATTTTTGTATTTTTTCGCAAAATAAGTCAGTTTCTATAAATTTGTGTAATAAATAAACGTTACCCAATTTTGGCAATTTTTTACGATTCTCATGGAATCAATAAAATTTACCAGTTCCATTGACCGATCGCTATAAAATTTTCGTTGCTAGAGCCTAATATTTATAACCTATACCATGAAATTACGATTTTAAGTTTTGGCAACAAATATGGGGTATTTGTATTATGCCTAAATAACACTGAATTTAAACATTCACATTACAAACGATCGCACGTCACGGGAAATGCTTTCACAAAGACGGTATTGGGTATAATTTGTAGCTGAACTTGTTTCATTTTGAAAAATATACCTGTGTAATCAAAAAACGGCAGTTTTAAAGGATTTAGATCGTTTGTAATAAAAAAAATTTAAATTTAGTGTTTTTAGGCATATTTCAAATGCCTCACATTTTTTCCAAAACTTAAAAACGAAATTTCAGGCTATATAAAATATCCTTGTGATAAATGTGATAAATTTTATTGATCACATGAGAATCATAAAAATGGTAAAAACCGCTAAACGCTTATTTATTTAAAACCTTTATAATGAAATTGACTCTATAGAAACTGACTTTATTTGCAGCAAAATAACAAAAAATACCTACGAAAGCTACTCTCTTTGCCTTTAAAACGTAGTTTGATTTTTGCCGATAGCACGACACTGATTGGGAAAGTATGTAGTATTTATTTTCATTTGTTTTTTAAAAACTGTGTGAGAGTAATAAGAAATAGTCGATTTAAAATGGGATTCAGGAATCGGCATCATATGTTAAGAAGTAATAAAATTTTCCATGAATGCAACATATGTCTCTTTGAGATTCTGGATTTACCTGAAGCGATTCTCTAGTATACAAAACGAATATATGCATAAGAATAACGAATAAGTAGCGAAGATAATCGAAGGAAAGAAGGTAAATAAAGAGGATTGGGTTGTAAAAACGGTGGAATAACAGAAAATCGGCCTGATAACTTTCGGAAAATCAACAACTTAGAAATATCCTTTACGAGCTTGGTCATGTTGACGCGTTGCTGACGACTGGACTATAGTAACATAAAAATTATTTGCGATGGAAAAAAAATAGTATGTTACATTCGGAGTCAAAATGACTTTTTGTCCCTCGGCTTAATGTTTTAACAGACAATACGAAGAGTGTTATAAATGATTTGATAAAAGATCAATAAAAGTTTTAACTATTACAAACCAAAAAAACTATTTATCTTCAAGGTTAGCATTGAGGTAATGTGCCGTCATTAAAATGAAGAACTGTAGCAGACAGAACAAAGATCTAATAATTTAAATAATAATTTAAATAGTGACATAAGAATGTATAAAAGGAAATAAAGAATTTGGAGATTAGATACATAAAAACATAAAATTATTTATATATATATGTATATATATATATATACATATATATATATATATATATATATATATATATATATATATATATATATATATATATATATATATATATATATATATATATATTTATATATACTGAAAAAGCGATAAACGCTTGTCATCAACGCTGATCAGATAGAATACAAAACTCAAATATTTGGGTGTGCAGCGGAAGATAGGACAAAGAAGTACTCTTTTTAGTTAACCAAGCTTTCGCAAATCTTTATTTCCATCATCAGGGTGCTACAATAAACAAAATTAGTACAAAATACAGAAAAGAATTATTTTGCATCTTACACTAATTGAGGTTAGTTGTCGTGATGTTTATTAAATGAAATGAGCAACTCATTTGACCCCTACAAATATATATATATATACAGGGTGGGCTGTATACACCGTAGGCCCTAGATATAGCAGACTACCCTGCTATACTCCCAAAGCCGCGACAGCGGTATAAAACGGGAGACTATTACTATATATACAGGGTGTTTCAAAAAAAGGTAACCCCGTCTCTAGGGTAGGTAAAAAACTGAAAAATAATTGGGGTTTGCTTAGTAAAAGATTTTTGTAACGCCATCCGTTTTCAAGATACAAGGCGTTGAAGAAAAAAAAAATTTTACGCATTTTTTACGATTTTGCCGAAACTACTGGAACATTGTAATGGAATTTTATACGAATATGTTTTGGAAGCTGATACATCCCATAAATTTGTTTTTATATCTGATTCTCATAGAGGCCGCTAGTTACACGGATCGTACTAAGTATTAGTCAATATAACTTTTTTAAGAGTATAATTATTAATTAAAATTTCAAGAAAACTTAAACATCATTCAATTTAACACGAAAAAGGTAATCTTGGTAAAACTCGATACTGTGTACCGTTTTCGGAATATTTTGATTTGAAAATGGATGGCGTTACAAAAATTTTTACTAAGCAAATCCCAATTTATTTTTGAGTTTTTTACCTATCCTAGAGACGGGGTTACCTTTATTTGAAACACCCTGTATATATGTGTACCCCGGAGGTAAAGGACACTATGTCCATTTTTATCGAAATTTAGATTATTGCACTTTTGAATATAACTTTTCTGGCTCTACACATAGGTAAACCATACTATATCCAGAGACAATTTTACGGCAAGTTACCGACTTTTTAATAAACACCAAGTCCACGTCCAGTCAGAGGTAAACAACACCATGTTGACTTGTGGGTGTTGTTTAGCTCTACTATATGTGTGCACCGTCATTTACCATCCGGACATAGTGTTATGTACCCTTGTACACTTCCCGTCATATAAAAATGGTACACTTTTTTTTCCCAATGTAAACCAGTGTTCAGACCAGAGATATATAAGAGAGCCTCTCTTACATATCTCTGGTTCAGACTGGAGACAATGGTTCGTGAAACAATTTATTGTTGCCATCACAGATAACGGAATTGCACTATATCTAAATAAAAAAAATAACGTTCAATAATGTATTTAGATAAATATTATTTTTATTATTAACAACAAAAAACGGTATCTAATAAATTTAATAACCAGAGAGACGGTTGAGTTAATGTCCAAAATGTTTGAAGAATTTTTTAATAATGAAGATATGACAAAATACTATTATTTCAGCAGTTTCGAATTATAATACCTACATATATTTAAATTCTAGATTTGTTCACTGTAAAAGTTATTCATTTTGTATTAATTTCAAATTAAGTTTTTAATTTTTTCAGTGTATTTATTTATTCTTGTATGCCACAACTCAATACAGTTTTGTGCTACACTTTACGAGAAACGAATGACAGCTCCGATTTGAAATTAAACATAATAATTTAAAGTCATGTCTAAATCTTTTATTTTTTAACATTATTTTTGAATTAAAATATTTTCATAAATTATAATAAAACACCATTCAAGTCCTTCTTTTAGCTGGTTTGATATAATATATTTGTTATAAGAAAGAAGTGGACGAAAATGATAATTTGTTTGGAGATGAAAATTCGGATATTGATAAAATCTATGAGCCTCTAAATGGTGAAAGCTCAGAATCGGACGACAATGATATGAGACGTATAAGTAAACCAGCGAAAACAAAAGTAAAAGAGAAAGCTATTATTACTCCTACGATTAGCGGAGCAATCAAAAAAATCTTCTTTAGGACGATTTATCCCTAATCAGTGATGAAGGCAATTTCAATGAACATTATGAAGTTATTTTAGAAGAAGAGAAAAGTGTTAAAAGAAAGGTACAAAATATAACTAAGTGCAAACAAAAATGTAAAAAACGTGTACTAAATGAACAAAATTGGGCCTGTAATGTTCGCAAACGAAAAATAGCTGGTGGGAAAGAGTATCTCAGTAAAAGAGGCAAAGACATGCCTGCAAAAATGTTAAAGCCTCCTTGCATGTGTCGCATGAAATGCTCTGAAAGATTGCCAGAATACGAAAGACAAAAAATTTTCAACTCATACTGGACTGAGACTAACATTTCAGATCTTAAAAAGCAATTTATCTTCTTATGTATCGACATCCAACCTACTCTTCGATCAAGAAAAAAAGATCTTAATTTTACCAAATCTAAAAATAATACACTACACTACCATGTTACAGTAAACAATCAGCTATTGAAGGTGTGCAAGGTTATGTTTGTAAACACACTTTGTATATCTAATTTAGTAGTAGTAAATATGTTGAAAAAAATTAATTCAGGAGGTTTAATAAGAGCTGATCAAAGAGGTAGACACACGCCAACCAATAAAACTCCTACCGAAACCATAAATAGTATACATCAACATATTAAATCATTCTCAAAATACGAGAGTCATTATTCCAGAGAAAGGAGTAAGAGAGATTATCTGGGCGCAGGACTTAAAATAGAAAAGATGTATCAACTGTACATTGATGAATGCAATGAAAGACATGTAGATCCAAAGCTTAGAGCAAAAAAGTGGTTGTACGCAGATATGTTTAATAAAGACTTTAAGTTGTCGTTTAAACCGCCCGAAAGAGACATTTGCGATACATGCAGTACATTCACCGTTCAATTAAAAAATAATCTTACTGCAGATGAACTAACCAGTGTACAGGCTGATTATGCTGCTTACCTAATTGAATATAAAACTCGGTATAACTTACAATTGGACTTTATAATAGCTAAAGAGTCGCCAAAATACAAAGTACTATCTGGTGATTTGCAAAAATGTTTGCCTTCACCACTAACAAACAATTGTATTAGTTTCTACAAAAGGAAGCTTTGGACATTAAATTTTAGATTACATGATGCCAGTGATTCTTCTGTACAATGTATAATGTGGGACAAATCAAAAGGGACCCGAGGTGCAAATGAAATTGCTTCGTCAATTTTAAAATGGGCTGACAATACAATTCCAGATAGTTAAGTAGAGGACATCACTCTTTGGACC
The DNA here is from genome assembly GCF_040954645.1 of Diabrotica undecimpunctata. Taxonomy (NCBI): domain Eukaryota; kingdom Metazoa; phylum Arthropoda; class Insecta; order Coleoptera; family Chrysomelidae; genus Diabrotica; species Diabrotica undecimpunctata. Next base: position 17,313 of record NW_027313099.1, read on the forward strand.
GATAACTGCTATGGACAAAGTAAAAATATAAGCATCATAATGTGCTATTTTTGGATACTGCAAATAAAGACAATTACTCAAATGTTTTTACTGAAAGGGCACACACATATGGAAGCAGACACTGTTCAGGCTTTAATCGAAAGAAAAAGAAAGAAACTCTCCAATTTGGCCATTTTAACACCATGGGACTGGCAACAACTAGTTAGGCAAACAACAGGTAAATACATAGTGCACAATATGGAACTAATCCCATTACCAATCACAAAACAAAAGTACAATTAGTTAGTTGCACTACTGCCTTTTGTTGCGTCAGTTTGTCATGCGTTTTATCAAAATTTAACACATAGCGATGTAGCCACAAACGATTATCCACAAGAAGATGATATGGAGCATATTTAACAATTTTGAAACTCGTCGTCTATAATTTTACTTAACTATAATACCATTATATTATTTACCTCTAATAAAATAATAGCATAGGCTGTTTAATGTGTTTGTATTGTTTATTTCGAAAGACCTTAACATGCAATGCTACATTATTTAAAAAAGTTGTTAGAGGTAAATAACACTATGTCCAACTACATATTTTTTAAATAATGAACGGTAAACCTCAGGTATATAACACTTCATGGAATGAAAAACGATTATACACACCACAATAATAATATATTAATCTTGGTTAAATATAAGAAACATTGGAGTACTGATTACAAATTTAAAAAATTTTAAAACTGCTCTTCTGAAAAAGTAAGAAAATGGACATACTGTCCTTTACCTCCGAGGTACCGATATATATATATATATATATATATATATATATAAATATATATTCCACAAATGCTTTTATTTGAATACTGTGGCTTGGGTTTTTAGAAATCTAAGGAATGTAAAAAATAATAGTGAAATTTAATACAATTGACTTTCACTTACCTGGATTACATAATAAACAAAAGACAAAACTTTTTTAATTACCTTTTTTTCAAATTCTACCTGCGTCTAACATAATAATGAAAATTTTCTAACCCCAGTCCTTAAGTAAATATGGGGATTATAATAAGTCAGGTATTGAGTACATTTTGTAATGAGCTTCCCACTCCAAATGTCATTAACGAAGGTATCTGTGGATTACATTTAAGGTCTTTTTTGTAAATAGTTCATTTAATATTAATATTTGTGAGTGACAACAAGTGTTTGGTAAAAATGTCTTTTTCAAGAGCCACAAGATTTGTCTACAAGGAACCTGGTGAGTTTTCCAAATATATCTATTCAAAAAACTTAATGTTATTTATAGAATACTTTATGCTATATATTAAGCTTATAGCTATGTGTATTAATAATTCATAAATATTCCACAGAAGCTTAGATATAATTATTCTAGTTTCCGAAAGATTAACCATCATTTTTTACTTATTCACAATATATAAATAATGTAAGATCGCTATTTGATTTAAAATACTAAAGGTAAATACCGGTAAATTATATGGAAAAGTGTCATAATTTGACTGAAAAAGAATAGAAAATTCTTTAAAATGAGTTTGTAAAGTTACTTTTGTTAGTTTGTTGCTTAATTATTGAAAAATAGCTTCTAGTTTTCTTCCGATTTAGCTATCAGGACGATATAGTTAGCCAAAAATAGAATATTTTTGTATTCCTTAAATTTTTGATAAATAATCTATAAAAAATAGGAAGGATAGTAGACTAGATACGCATTTATGGGTTAAACCTTATTTTTAATCTCATACTTTTTTCTTTTTTTTATTTTCTGTTCTTACTTTGTTTCCGTTCTTTTACACAAATCTTTAATAATTTTACAAACATATTTTTCTTACTATTTTAATGGGAATAAGCCACAATTGAAGATTAAAATAAGTTTATGGACGTTTCAATTTTCCCTTCGGAAATCGTTCTCAAAATACAAACATTAATAAATTAAACAAACTTTGTTTTTTGTTACTTCGTAAAAAATTCTTCTAATAATTTAATTTTATCTGACTAATTTATATTGACAATTCAGACATATTATACATTTTAAAGTAGCGTTGCATTCCTGGGACGACTTTATTGTAAGATAGTATAATACCTTGTGAATGCAATCAGTTTTATTTAGGTGAAACATCAAGGCCATTAAATATTAGATTAAGTGAACATCAATCTTATAATAAAAATAGAGAATTTGATAGATTTTACATAATATGTAAACAAGCGTGGGATAATGAACATAGGGTTCTATGGAATGTTTCAATTATAGTCCTAAAAATATGGTAAAAAGAGAGAAATCAAAGAAGCTGCTCTAATTACGCTAAATGATTGTTGTTTCGCAAATTCTTCGGCAGAATGCAGTAGGATCTGGTTACTCATATTAAAAGAGGAAGTTAATAAAAGGAATCGAGGATACATCATTTATGTTTTTTAAATAACAAACATATTTATAAAATCAGAATTTGGTGTTTATTGAGAGTAAACTAAATATAAAACCAAATACTTACCATGTCAGGATAGTATTATAAGGGTTTTTTTTTCCTGATTTTTTCCTCACGATTTATTATGGAATCATTAACAGGAGAATTTTTTTCTATCATCGTGGCATGTGGTTGTCTTTTTAAAGACCAATTATGTGTTATGATTTTTTTGACGAATATTCTCAACTTAAAGTTAATTTCATGTAATAGAATGAACTATTTTACAATAAAGTCGTCACAGGAACGCAACTCAGCAATATTGGTAATATTATTTCAAAGTCGTCTACTTTAAAATCTATAATATATGTCTGAATTGTCAATATAAATGAGTCAGATAAAATTAAATTATTGGAAGAATTTTTAACCAAGTAACAAAAAACAAAATTTGTTTAATTAATTCATCATCATCATCACTGGCTCGACAATCCTTTTTGGGCCTTGGCCTGTTCCAGGATTCTTCTCCATTCTGATCTGTTTCGTGCTTTTTTTCTCCAGTTTTTTATCTTAAAATTGTAATATCATTTACTATTTGTTCTAAGTATCTCAGCTTCGGTCTTCCTCTTATTCTTTTTTCTACTGACATCTGTTTGAATATTTTGTTTGGTATTTCGCCTTCTTTCATTCTTTCTACATGTCCTATCCAACGCAGCCGTCCTATTTTAATGAATATTACAATATCCGGATCCTGGTATATTTTTTATAGTTCAGAGTTGTATCTTCTTCTCCATATTCCGTTTTCTTTTGTGCCCTTATATATGTGTCGCAAGATTTTTCTTTCGAAGGTGGCTAACAACGTTTCCTCTCTTTTAGTGAGTGTCCAGGTTTCTGAGCCGTATGTGAGTACCGGTCTTATTTGGGATTTATATATTTGGCATTTTGTTTTTTTTTGGGACGTTATCTGATCTTAGTTGCCTAATTAAGTCATGGTAACATTTATTTGCAATAAATATTCGCCTCTTCACTTCCTTCGTAACGTTATTCGCCGTATAACAGCGAATAGTACGTAATCTGATCTCCAAATTTAGATTTTTGCACGATAGGAGTGGCTTTATTCGTATAAATGCTGATCTGGCAATCACTATTCGCCTGTTTATTTCTGCAGTATGATCATTGGTTTCATTGATCAAAGTTCCCAAGTACTGATATTTTTCTACTTGTTCTATCACGTTACCATTGATTGTCAAAAGGTGATGTATATTTTGTGGTCTTTTTGCAATAAGCCTGTACTTCGTTTTTTAGCGTTTATGGTAATTCCCATCTCAGCACTATTCATACTTAAGCTTTCGATAAGATGTTGTAGATCTTCTATACTCGTTGCTGCGATCACTCGTCAGCATATCGTAAGTTGTTAATTCATTTTTCGTTAACGGTAACTCCCGCTTTGATATTATTGAGCGTGTTTTGGAAAATTTCTTCAGAATATAAGTTAAACAAAAGTGGCGATAAAACACATCCCTGTCTAACTCCTCTACAGATCCTCATTTTTTCTGAGTGTTGCCCATCAATTTGAACTATGGCTTTTTGGTTCCAATATAATGTTTGCCCTATATTTATGATTTTACTGTCAATGCGCTTGTTCATAAGTATTGACATTAGTTGCACATTAGAAAACATTAAATTTTTACTTAACTTTTCCGATTTAAGGTACATTTTAAAGTCAAATAATGAATAATATTTTTAGTGTCTTATATAGCAGCCTAATATTTGAATTATAGTATGCCTCAGAACAAGAGATACAAAACATAAAGCCTTCAAATTATAGAAAACTAAATCTATGGAAAAAGTATTCCCAAAAATATTAAAACAAAGACGTAACTTAACAGGTGAAGATAAATTAATTACTTTAACTAGTAAATATTAAATTACCTATTTACTGTTGACTAAATGTCAGCGTCGATGTTGCCGCCTTTGCTAACTTATTACTACACATTCCTAACGCATAATAGTTGATAAGTACTGCAGTCGTCCATACACAATCAAATATATTTTCTGTAAAACAACTGATATTGTTGATTAAGTTTTATATAAAAATAAATATGAAATATGTTTTGTTACAGAGATAGCAGTGTCTCCTGCCGAATATAACGTACCAACTTCTTTAGGAGATATATTTACTTTCTGCTCAAAATCACAAGCATCTCCCAGGAAATATTCTGAAGCATCTCCTTTAGGCAGTAAGCGTTTGGTAAGTTTAATATATTTAGTTAAATTAAATATACCCCGTTATTTATTTTCTCTAGAATTTTGTTTTGCGTATCATTATGAATGTTCTTCTTATGGTACCATCCTTGTTGAAGGTTGACCATAATCTCAGCAAGGCAATGCCTATCTTGTGTAGCTCGAAACAGTGAATATGAGTCTAAACCATTCCAATTTATTGTGTTTTTGTGCGTCTTGCCACCATTTTCTTGCCTTTTATTTTCATTAGGTCTTCTTCTTCTTTGAGTGCCTCTCCTATCGTACATTGGATATCATTAGGACGATTCTAATTTTATTTACTGCTGTTTTGAATAATTCGTTAGTGGTACAGCCCAACCACTCTCTTAAATTTCTCATCCAGGACATTTTTCTACGGCCTGGATCTCTGCGTTCTTGGATTTTTCATTGCATTATATTTTGTAGGAATGTGCACTTTTATCCTCTCATCAGGTGACCATAGTATTCAAGTTTTTTTTTATATTCAGTATAACTTCTGGATCGTTATTTATTCTGCGTATTACCTCTTAATTTGTAATTTTATCTACTCAACTTATTTTTAGTATACAGCGGTAGCACCACATCTCAAAGCTTTCAAGATTTTTAACATTCTTCTGGTTAAGAGTCCATGCCTCAACACCGTAAAGCAAAGTACTGGATACATAGCATTTTAACATTCTAGTTCGTAGATGAATACTAATATCACGATTACAAAATAATTTTTATAAAGGTAGACCTGGCAATTTCAATACGTCTTTTTATCTCGTGATTTTTTTCACCTGTTTCATTGATGAGGGTTCACAAGTATTTATATTCGTTTACTTTTTCGAGTTGGGTACCGATTATTGCGATACTAGTGTCATGTATTGGATTCTTACTGAAGGTCATATATTTGTTTTTTTTTGACGTTCATCCTTATGCCGTAGTTATTGCATATCTCATTCATACTGTCAACAAGATGTTGTAGATCTTCCGCTGTTCTTGCCATTATCACAGTATCGTCAGCATATCGAATGTTATTGATAACTCCTCCATTGACTATTATCCCTTCGTTTGCATGTGGGAGAGCTTCTTGGCATATTTGTCCGCTGTAGATATTAAACAATAGCGGTGACAATATACAACCCTGTCGTACTCCTCTACGTATTTCTATTTCGTCCGATGTTTGGTCTTCTATTTTTATATTAGCTCGCTGATTCCAGTACAGATTTAATATTATTTGTATGTGTCTGCTGTCGATGTTCGTTCTTACCCTCCAGGATTTCTTTGAGTATGTTGTGGCGTACTTTGTCAAAGGCCTTTTCAAAGTAAAAATTTTTTTAGCCTCTTCATTAGATAATTAACTTCAAAAGATGTGCTTCACTATTTCTTAGTGTTCTTTTTTATTAAGCCTTTTAAGAATAAGAAGTACTAATCTTTTAAGAAATACATACATGATCCATCCAGATTATTTTAAAGAGTCTCTTATAAATATAAATTTCAAAGGCTTCTAAGCGTCTTAAATTTTAGGCTTTAGACTAAGGAGACCTTTAAAAACTCAAGATTTCATAGACCTAATGAAAACAGAAAGTAAACATCTTTTTCTTGTAGTGCCTTCCCGTTTCGGATGTTGGCGACAATCATGGCACTCTGTATCTTACACACTGCTGCTCTGAAAAAATTTGTGTTTGTAGTATTGAACCACGTATGTAGATTTTTCAACCAGAAAATCCTTCACTCTGAGATAGCGCGT
>NW_027313100.1:0-23681 GCF_040954645.1 Diabrotica undecimpunctata
CGCGCTATCTCAGAGTCGGTCACCGGTGAACCCCACGGCCCAATCAAAATCTTCATGTGCCGGTCACCGGTGATCCCCATAACGATCAATATGATAAATAATAAAAATATTAGCAAAGTCTGTTGCATGTATTTTCATTTTATAACAAGCAACCTAATCAATAGTACCTAATGATTGTTAACGAAACCTTACTTTATTTTATTTAACTTAATTAAAAACAATGAGCGAAAAATCAAATTAGTCGAACATGAAATTTATTAATTAAAACTACACCTGAAATTACACATTATGCAAATCATATTTCCCAAAACCCTCTGTGACTAAATTCTAAAAATGAATATAAAACCTACAAAGCAAATCTACGTATACAGTGTAGGGAATATACGAACCCGGATATTTCTTAGTCAATCCCTTTTAACAATCGTATAGTTGAACCCTGAATACCCACTTAGGGATAAAATATACACACATATACACACATGTGCTTATGCTCTTGTTTTGTAAACAAAAAGTCCCAATTGCAATCACTGGACACTTAAATTAATGAACATTTGTGCTTGGTTGGTAGTTGTTTCTTTTTTAATAAGTTATTTACTCTGAATATTAAGAACCTTTACAGTCTTTAGAATATCCAAAAAAAACTACAAATTGCTTTGTAAGTATAGAACTTCACCATCGTAGTCGTTTACTTATAAAAGTCATCATTATGCTTGTAGTGAACTGAGGAAGATTTTTTACCTATGTAAAGTGTTACCTTTTTTGTAACACCCTATATATATATATTTATATATATATATATATATATATATATATATATATATATATATATATATATATATGTAAAAGATATAATCTTTTAGCGAAAGCCGCTATCGCTTTATTAAATTAAATGGCCAAATATATGGCCTAGGAGGACAAATTCGTTAAACTTCCCGTGCTCGAATCGGTATCAATAAAGTGTTATGATCATTTCGGCCTAGCCCAGCCTCATCAGACACTTTGGGCTGATACAAATTCAAACTCGGAAAGTCCAACGAATGTCTCCCAAAACTTCACTACAACAGTAGTTAGCTACAAAGGCGCCACCTGCTTTGGCGGCCGTGAACGAAAACGATATGATAATATCGTTTTCTGTCCTCTGCGCTATGCGAAATGTGTAAAAGATATAATCTTTTAGCGAAAGCCGCTATCGCTTTATTAAATTAAATGGCCAAATATATGGCCTAGGAGGACAAATTCGTTAAACTTCCCGTGCTCGAATCGGTATCAATAAAGTGTTATGATCATTTCGGCCTAGCCCAGCCTCATCAGACACTTTGGGCTGATACAAATTCAAACTCGGAAAGTCCAACGAATGTCTCCCAAAACTTCACTACAACAGTGTATATATATATATAGATACAAGAATTACTGGATATTAATGACTGTCAATATAAACAAACAACACAGTTTATTAGGGTTGCAGTCAGAAAATTGGCCGGGATGTTAATGAAACACTCTATGAGTATGACTTTTTGTCTAGCTTTCGGAATGGTTTTATTCCTTTTTCAAGATACTGTAATAAGAAAAAAAGTGTAAATATTACACCTAATTACTTTTTAATCATAGGATTTTTTCTTTTTGTTTCCTATGTGTCAGAGTTAAAACACACCAGTAAAAGATGACAAAGTAAATTTTTACTATTTGTACCTAAATTTTAAAGAATTTTAAAATGTATTTTGTCCAGTATTTTATATTTTATATGTGTGTTATTAATGTTGAGTGTCTATGCTTTTACAAATAATCTCAACGACTAGTAAGTTGCACTGAAGATTTGTGATATTTTATAAATATATACACTTTTTTTCTTATTACAGTATCTTGAAAAAGGAATAAAACCATTCCGAAAGCTAGACAAAAAGTCATAAGAGTGTTTCATTAACATCCCGGCCAATTTTCTGACTGCAACCCTAATAAACTGTGTTGTTTGTATATATATATATATATATATATATATATATATATATATGATATATATATATATATATATATATATATACTGAAAAAGCGATAAACGCTTGTCATCAACGCTGATCAAATAGAATACAAAACTCAAATATTTGGGTGTGCAGCGGAAGATAGGACAAAGAAGTACTCTTTTTAGTTAACCAAGCTTTCGCAAATCTTTATTTGCATCATCAGGGTGCTACAATAAACAAAATTAGTACAAAATACAGAAAAGAATTATTTTGCATCTTATACTAATTGAGGTTAGTTGTCGTGATGTTTATTAAATGAAATGTGCAACTCATTTGATCCCTACAAATGATGGCGAAAACTATCCAAAATTGTTTTTAAAAAAACGTTCTTTAACAAATACATATTTAAAACACTTTAAAACACATATACAAGAACACTCAAATAAAATTATGTTAAAATAATTACAGAACATGTCATAATATAAAATTTAGGTTATAAACATTCTTATCAGAAACAAAAGAATTGGTTGTGAATTCGTTACTGCCAACTTAAAACGATAGAACGTTAGATCTTAATGATAACAATGTAAAGGTAATAGTATACCTGATAGACGCTGAACTTCTTGAAACAGAAAAGGTAAAAAGACTACCTACTTGTTCTAATATAAGTCTTTTTACCTTTTCTGTTTCAAGAAGTTCAGCGTCTATCAGGTATACTATTACCTTTACATTGTTATCATTAAGATCTAACGTTCTATCGTTTTAAGTTGGCAGTAACGAATTCACAACCAATTCTTTTGTTTCTGATAAGAATGTTTATAACCTAAATTTTATATTATGACATGTTCTGTAATTATTTTAACATAATTTTATTTGAGTGTTCTTGTATATGTGTTTTAAAGTGTTTTAAATATGTATTTGTTAAAGAACGTTTTTTTAAAAACAATTTTGGATAGTTTTCGCCATCATTTGTAGGGATCAAATGAGTTGCACATTTCATTTAATAAACATCACGACAACTAACCTCAATTAGTGTAAGATGCAAAATAATTCTTTTCTGTATTTTGTACTAATTTTGTTTATTGTAGCACCCTGATGATGCAAATAAAGATTTGCGAAAGCTTGGTTAACTAAAAAGAGTACTTCTTTGTCCTATCTTCCGCTGCACACCCAAATATTTGAGTTTTGTATATAAATATATATATATATATATATATATATATATATATATATATATATATAAACTAAGGTACACTCGAAGAGTGGTGGGTTTTTCGGTCAAAGTGGAGAAATAAAAGACAAAGAAGGTGGCTACTTCATCTATTTATTGAAGACGTTTCGCTTTCTGCTCAGACAGCATCATCAGTTCATCTAAAAAGAACAATATGAAACCAAACATCCATAGAGAAGTTAAAAAATGTGTGTTACCTTACAAAGACATGTAGCAGTCAATGATGTTAAAAATATGAAAAAGCTTACGAAACGGGACATTTAGAGTTAAAGTTGTATAAAACAATTAATTGAAACTAGGTATCGCTTGCAATTTAACAAAATTGGCACAGCAAAAGAACATGTGATAAACATACATGTATATAAAAAAGTTATTATAAAAACTTAAGTAAAAAACATTAAGGTTTATTTTATAGTGTAAAGAACTAGAAAGATCGTGAGAATGCACTTCCAACAATTTATTTATAATCAATTAGATTTTAATTTTAACTTTAGGTAACATTATTGAATTATTTAAGATTAATATAGTAATAAAGATAAAAATGAAGTTACCAGTCTTAAGCTTACTGAATCTCGCAGGTAAATGAATTTAGATATATATATATATATATATATATTATATATATATATATATATATATATATATATATATATATCTATATTAATTCTAAACCTAAAATTAATATTGTTAGAAAAATTAATATCAAAGTCACAAGGCTTTCGGGTTTTTTTTTTCATTAGTCAATTTTCATTACACCGGTCTTTTGACATTGTCTCTGATGTGTTTTGCAGAGCTTCCGGGGGTCTTAGTTTTCTAGAGACCTGATGTAACCTAATCTATTTTTAGCCAATGGATTTCTTATCACATCACTAAAATTCCCAATTTAAATGACGTTTTGTTAACTGACGAGGCTACTTTTGGAAGACGTATACGAAATTACAGTCACTTATAAGACGCGCTATCTCAGAGTGGATTTACCTCAGCTCAGCTTTTGTGAATTAATATTTCCAAATAGGTGTCCCCACTTGGTATTCAGCAAGGGCGCAGCTCTCTAATAATAAATTTGTTAATAAGGTTAATTTTGCATATTGTTAAATACTATAATCAAATAGTTAATCAATAAATCTTATAATATTCAGTAATCCTTACACTTATGATATGATACATATTGTGTTCGTCACAATCTGTGTCTTCCCCCGGTATAAATTGATGTCCTAGCCATCTAGAAATATTTGTGCAACTTTAATGTAAATAATGGTTCTATTTGCTTTTAGTCAATCACTTTACATAACATCTGATGTTCCCCTGGTAATTAGTTAACATTACTTAAATATGTCAAATAATTGGTTCATTCCAATAACACAATTGATGCACTTTGGTTCACTGGCACGTGTAATTTAATTATTAGCATCCGGCGTATTATTGCTTCACTATTTGACTGAACTGATACCCATATAGTATCATATATTATATATAAATATATATAAATATATATATATATATATATATATATATATATATATATATATATATATATATATATATATATATATATATACGTCTTCATAACAAGGCGAGATCCGATTAAATCGAGGACAACCCGAGATCCACCAATAGGAAATTAATTATTTGAGTATATTGTTCATAACTATCTTTATAATTAACATATTAATCATGGCACACTTAGAGGGGAAAAGATTTTTGAAGTTAAATTTTTCTGATAAATTAAAAACGAAACGAGATGCGTAGCTGAAAAGGGAAGGGGAAGACTTATATACAAAATTTTAGATATTTTCCGATCAACGCGAGATCCCACACTGTTGCCAGCTCTAAAGGGTATTAGTCGAGCGACCAGAGCTCGTCTTGTATTGCATATTTCCTACTCAAGGAGTAAAGTTATTTGCGGTTACGGTGTTTTATATTTTAAAAATGTCTCGAGGGCAGCGGTTAGTTGAATTAGTGAAACAAAATTCAAAGATAACAGAAGGTAAGTAATAATTATAATTTTTCTGTATATAACCAAATAATTCAACATAAACTTTATAAACCGAATAACTAAAATGCTCTGTTTTATTGAATTTGTTGAATTCTATTCTCAAAGCTATTTTTGTTTATTATTTATGTACAAAATTAAAAAGGGGAAATTATTTAAACTTAACAGTTTATCTGTATAAGAAAAGCTATCATTGTAACATTCTAATCGTGTTTTTACATAAAAATATTAGTTTTGCACAAGAGTAAATACGTTCCATATAGTAGAGTAAATCGACTGACAAAAATTTATTATTTACTTATTTGTCAATAAATTTGTTCTGTCTTAAATTAACTATGCTGTGGCTTTTTAAATGTTGTAATTTTTTAGATATTGGTCAGTAAGAATTTCTCACAGTGATTTGTTTTAAATAATTCCCTTGACTTTAGTAGACTGATTTATTTTCTTTTTTTAATAGGTCAGCACTTCGAAGGGCAAAACTGTAGAATGTAGTCTGCGGAAAGGAAGGGTGTGGAACAAGAGAGACCGCTGCCTATACTGCAGTTTGGACGTAACAAATTTTTCGAGGCATATTTTTAGAAAACATCCTAAAGAGGAGAGTGTTTTAAAAATAACCATGTTACCCAAAAGAGATATTGCTAGAAAGCATATGTTAGATCTCCTAAGAAAGCAAGGGAATTTTTCATATTTGCATGCAGCCGATACCATTAGACCTGTCCAGAGACCTTCGTCTTTTTCAAATTCTAATACTGTATCAGCAGATTACTTACCCTGTATATACTGCAAAGGTTTATATAAACAAAAATCCCTAAAGCGACATGCAAAAAAATGTTATTATAATAAGGAAAACAAAGCAGTAATTAAATATGCAAGTGAAGGCCAAACCATGCTTTCATTTACAGAATCTCGAAAGAGATTTTTGGATAAATTAAGATTGAAATCTGAAATTTTTAATTCGATGCAGGCTGATCGAATTTCATTAAATGAAAAGGGAGATGTAATAATATGCCAATATGCGGAAGATTACTTAAGAAAGCATAAAAGGACCCATATAAGAAGTGCTGTTTCAAATCAAATTCGTGAATTAGGCAGATTTTTAATTCCTCTACAAGATTTGTATGGCATTTATACTATGATAGAAGCACTTAAAGCTGAACTACGCCCAACTGGTTTGATAGACTGACAAATGCGAACGGCAGACGACTCTGTGCCTATCTCGAAAACAAAAACAACACCACTGTAGCGGGTCCAATGGACCCAACATGCTTCCATGGAGAACTTCCCTCGCACGTAGACTTAGCAATTCTACATAATATAGGGCAACAATACGAAATAAAATCAATAAATGAAGGCAATTCCACACACAACGTAATCGTCATGACCCTAGGCGCAGTGGAACTAAATCCACTGCAGCCCCATCGAATAAAGAAATCAAACTGGCCTAATTTCAGAAGAGTACTGAGCGAAAACATCGGGACAATCCCAACAATTAACAACATAGAAGAACTCGAAGAACGTATAACAAGATTAGAACAAACAATAATAAATGTTATCGATGCCAGCTCAAAAACGGAAACAAAAACAACACAAAAAGGAAGATTCCAAGAAATATCAAATAAGCTAAAAGATCTCATTAAAGAAAAGAATAGGAAAAGAAGAAGAGCACAAAGAACAAGAAATCAAGAAGACAAAAGAATTGCTAATGAACTAGACAGAGAAGTCAAAAGAAGGCTAAATGAACACAGAAGTGACTATTGGGACAAATATATCCAAGAATTAAACCCGAATAAATCTGCATTCTGGAAAGTATCAAAAATACTCAGAAAGGATAAAAAAACCCATACCGCCCCTACACGGAGAAAATGGAATGGTATATAACGAACAAGAAAAAGTTGAAGTAATGCGAAATACACTCGAATCCAATAATATGAAAAACCGGCAGAAGACCTAGACTTCACGGAGGAAGTAGAAAGAAGCGCCAGACGCTTAAGAAGAAGAAAGGGCATAATCGGCTAGAACACACAAGTAGAGAAGAAATTAAAGAACTAATCAAAGTACTAAATCCAAAGAAAGCAGCCGGGCCAGATAAAATCACAAACAGGGCAATTAAAAATCTACCAAACAAAATCATAGTGTATATCACGAATATAGTTAACGGTATACTAAGACTAAGATACTTTCCAGACAGGTGGAAAGAAGCAGAAGTTATAATGATAGGAAAACCGGGGAAAAACGAGAGCTTTCCACAGAATTATCGACCAATAAGTCTCCCATCATCACTAAGTAAGATAGCTGAAAGAATAATCCTAAAGAGACTACAAACATAGTTAGAAATAATTGGAACGATCCCAGAATCACAGTTCGGTTTTAGATCCAGACACTCCTGCGAACTATAAATACTTAGACTAACCGAATTTATCACTAAGGGATACAACGAGAAAATGTACACTACGGCAGCCTTCCTAGACGTCAGTAAGGCCTTTGACAGAGTCTGGCATGAAGGCCTGCTTTATAAGATTAGTCAATATGGATCCCGGTCAACCCGGAAAAAACACAGGCCGTCATGTTTAGAAAAAGGGACAAATACCAAACATGGAACTAAGTCTAGCTAATGAAAACGTAGAATGGAGCAATCAAGCTAAATACCTAGGAGTGACCCTTAATACAACTTGCCTCATTAATAGGCAGGAAAAGCAAGCTAAATTTCTTCACAAAAATAAGGGTAGTAAATAGCATAATCCTTCCAACGTTAACTTACGCATCAGCAGCGTGGGGACATACCTGTAAATCAAACAGGAAGAAACTTCAAGTAGCACAAAACCAGCTAATTAGAGAAGCACTAAACGTACCGAGATATGTACCACTAAGGTACCTATACAGAGATACAAAGCAGAAAAGAATCCTTCATACAATGAACGAAAAGGCATACGAGATCTTCAACGAAATAAGAAACCACCCCAACAGAAAGCTGAGAGAGCTAACGGATTATGATGCAAATATCAGGATGACATATAGACGACCTAAACAACAGATAGCTGGATATGTCCCAATAGCATAAAGACAAATGAGTATTGAAATAGGCACAGAGTAGTCAAAGGCAACGCGGGTTAGAAGTAGAAAAAAAAAAGGTAAGAACTGGGGTCTTGGCATTTTAGAGTTCCGGACACCAGGCCTTGCTCACAAAAAAAAATATCTTAGTTTTAGTCTTAGTATTAGTATAAAAATCGGGAAAATACCTTCTAACACTGCGAATAAATTATAGTGGCAAGGAATAGTTTAGTACCTATTCATAGTTTTCCGGGTCTTCAATCCACAATCTGCGCGATACTGACCCTGTCACACACATATGCACCAAGCGAGAGTACAAAGAGAACCATAAGTTCTCTTCGTACAGCCAAAATTTTGGCTTAGGCCCTTAAGGCAGGTCTATTTGGGAGACCAGCACCGCGATTTTCTGAGCATCGAGGCCATGTACGACAAGCATGGGCTCGGTGGCCAGACCAGTCGGGTGCCCAGCTGGCGAGGAGAACAAATTAAATTTTGCCAAATCGGCAGCTGAGTGACCGAACATACACTTTCCCTGTGCGGAGGGACACCAACTTAGGTTGATGCCTCTCCGTGCAGGGCACACACTTTTTTAGGGACAACAGTCCAAAGTAATGCTAACACCAAAGTAAACTCAGTAAAGTAATTAGGGAGAAAAGCTATCTAGCTACCCCTTGATTTTAGGTGGCCTAACCACAACCATGTAGATACGGAGAGTGTTGTTTATTACCCAAATCGCCCGACGTAAAGTTCATAAGCCTTCACTGCGTATGTCAGACGTAGTGAAGGGGTGGAGGAAAAACCTGGGAGTCAGATAGGTACCGAACCAGAATGATTGATTCTTCTGGAGCGAGACCGGTTTGATCTTCGGACATGTAGATCCCACTGACTAGCAGTGGTATACACATATCACTAGGGGTTGGGTTGAACGCCTAGCGCGCGCGCGTGTGTGTGTGTGTGTGTGTGTGTGTGTGTGTGTATTTGACGTACAGTGTCCAAGTTTAGCAGAAATGAACTACATATATTGAAAAATATTCCCTTGGAATCTCAATATAGTACGTGAACAGCATAGTTGGTCCCTTAATTATAAATGATATGCAAAATAGATTTGTGTTAATAACTCTCAATCAAATTGAAAGCGGTTGGGTTTATTTTATAGATCTTTTAAAAGCGATTAAAATAAATTTTTAACATTTTTTGTAAAACGAACAATGGAGAAGATATATAAGAAAAATTGTAAAAAATTATACTACAAATAAACAATATTCCGATACGACGTCTAGTTCTCGAGATATTTGACAATCGCCTTTCTGGACAGAGCTCTTTAATAATGTAAATATTATTATTCAAACCAGAAATAAGCTGAGGGGTGGGAGAGAGCTGACTGTAAAATTCATTTGCGATGTTGCCAAGTTTACCGGATCTCGGGTTGTCTACAAAATGTATATTTAGCATATACACAACGGATCACTCGCCCTGACCTCTACAGCGAATTTCGTGGAACTACTGCAATATAAAATTCGCCAAAAGGGGTGCAAAATGAGATCCAGACAAAAATCGATTTCCTTGTACCCCCATCATTGTTACATCGAGATATCACTATATACACGTGAATACAAGGTGAGATCCAAAATCGGATCTCGCCTTGCAAAATGGATCTCATCTTGTATAGCTTATGATACAAACGGATCTCGCATTGATATGAAGACATATATATATATATATATATATATATATATATATATATATATATATATATATATATATATATATATATATATATATATATATGTATGTTCTGAAAGATTTCCGCGGTTAGTACCATTAAAACTACAGCAATATGAAACCATGCAATCATCATGCAACCTCTTCTGTCGACTGCTGGACATAGGTTTTTCCCATTTTTCGCCACTCTCCACAGTTCTGTGCGTCTTGTTGCCGTTTTTTGGATATTCGTTTAATATTATTCCATCCAGCGTGGTAGTGGTCGTCCTTTGCTTCGGTTGTCTTCTCTTGGGCGCCAGTCAATTAGTTTTCTGGTACATCTTGAGTCTTTTAGTCTCGCTATGTGACCTGCTCAATTCCATTTCAGCTTGGCTATACGTTCGACGATATCAGTGATACCTGTTCTTTTCTTTAGGTCTTAGTTCCTTAGTCTGTCTTTTTTGTCACGCCGAGAATCGATCTTTCTATGCGCCTTTATGCCACTCGCATTTTTAATGCTGTTGTTATTGTGAGAGTGAGAGTTTCTGCTCCTTATGCCATAGTAGGAAGAACGCATTGGTCAAATGTCTTTCGTTTCATAGTTATCGGGATGTTGCTCTTAAAGATGTCTCTTAGTGAACAATACGCCCCCCAAGAAAGTGATATTCGTCGTTGAAATTCACAGGTCTGATTATCCTTGCTTATTCTGATTTCATGATCGAGATATATGTACTTTTCTGTCGATTCTACCACTTGATTTTGGATGGTTAGGTGTTCGCTGGGAACGAAATTTGTCATAAATTTGATGTTACTGATGTTCATTTTTAGACCTATTTTTAAAGATTCGTTTTCTTATTTTTATAGCGCATTTGTTGTGCTTTACACAGATTTTCGGTAATAAGTACTATATTGTCGGCAAAATGCAGATGATTGAGCATTTCCCTGTCTATTTTTATTTCTCTATTTTCTTAGTTTAGCATTTTAAAGGCGTATTCGAGGACCGTTATAAATAATTTAGGTGAGAGAGTATCGCCCTGTCTCACACCTCACTTTATATGAATTTCTCTGGTGGTAACATGTAGTTTTACACGCATTGTGGCGTTTTAATACAATGTTTGTAGTAACTTTGTAAGCCGGTAGTCTATTCCACTATTGTTCAGAGCAGATATATCGCTGTCTAATTCCATGGTATCGAAGGCTTTGTGAAAGTCTACGTAGATAAGCACCAGTTATCTGTTATATTCTATTGATTTTTCTATTAAGATTTTTAATGTTTGTAGGGGATCGTTTGTTTCGAATTTTAAGCATAAGCCAGCTTGTTCTCGGGGCTGGTAGAAATCCAACTTTTTTCTAGTCTTCTAGTCATAATTATTTGGGTAAACATTATATATATATATATAAACATTATGTATATATATATATACATAAAAATATTGTTGTTTTGTTGACAGTTGTTTATCTTCTATCCGGTCTACTAACGTCGTCTTTATAACCATTGTATTCCGATTTTCTTTGTTTCACACACGATTCAATAATGCAACTTAATAACATCTTCTAAAAAACCCTGTTTCAACAATTTTAATTTTTCTTTCTCTATGTCTATGTCCATGAATATTTTCCCGTCTGTGTTGTATAACATATTAGGTTTATACCATCTTTACAGACCTGTCAATTTTTTAAGCCTTTTGTAAATATTAAAGCTCTTTTTTTTGTTGTAAATCCTCAATTTCTTTGAACTTTCTTATACAATTTCCTCGCCATACATTCGTCTGGCATTTGTCCTTCTTCTATAATTCTACTAAACCCACCTGTTAGCCAACTTCTTTTGTCGCCGCTAAATTAGTCCACATTTTCCCAGGAATATCATCTGGTTCAACTGCCATACGTTTGTTTACTTTTTTAAATTGCTTGTACAACTTCCATGTTTGTTATTGGTGACCATATATGTTACTGTCTTCGTTTCCGTTAACTTTTACTTATACCATTAGTAGCAAAAGTTTACTTTTACCATTACAAAGTATTTATCTAAAGTTTATATCTAATTTAATAATAAAGTTTCGACTTAAACTAAGATAAGTAATCTGAATAATATTCTCAACTACCTACTTATTAATATTTATCAAACATGATCAGACAATCCCGCTTGACTATCATTCTTAACAAAAACACTTTTCACTAGTGTATCCTCCGTCAGTCCAGATATAATATTATTGCAGTATCAAAATTATGTCGGTTAACTAAAGAAAAAATCCTCAATTTTTGACAAAACATATTACCATATCAACGATAATATACGAGCAAAAGGTGTCCAACGTAAAATTTAATTTTTAATTAGAATAGTGGTATTAAAATAATATTGATATAATCATTTCATTATTATGAGATTGATATATGATTGCCAATATAATAATCGATTATTACCTACCAATCATTAAACTAAGCTGCATAGCATGCAAATACATGTTTAAAATAGCCTCATAGCAATAAATTATCCTACTCATTGATATTTCAGTACAAACATTTGCGGCTTTTAATGATTTCCGCTTATTCTGTAGCGCTTTAATGGACAATTTGTTTAAACTGAAATTTCGATTGGAGTATTCATTATTACAGACTAGTCGTATACGGAATGATGTGCCATCCAAACTGTCATTACCCTTTCAGCAACGGTTAGTAAACGTTTATGTTGCAATATTTTTTGTAAATAAATTCATCTAAAGGGTACGTTTTATCAATATCACTTTGAAATACACAATAATATATTTTTCAAAATAAATTAGTAGTATACCAGATAGTCGAACCATATCGCCGAACTTAAAATCAATAAATACTCCAGAGTATGTCCAAATACTAAAAGGTGTAAGACAGAGCCGTATATCATCTTTAACGATTTTTAAGATATACGTAAAACAAGTATTTAAAATTGTTCTAGAAAACATACAGATAAAATAGAAGATCCACAAGTGCTGGTTATAAGTATTAATCATACAGTACAAGAATATGGCGTCAATATTAACATCTAAAAGACTAAATTTATTCCAAGAGATCGAAATGGAAGAAATATCCGAACGTACACAAATAATTGAGCTATGAACCGGAGAGTTATGCGATGCCTTCAAAAGATCGAAACTGGAGACATCACATTTGAGTTGGTAAAGTATGGACCAAAAATATTACATCAGATGTTCGTTCAACTATTTAACAAATGCTTAAAAGGACAAAATATCCCTGATGATTGGAATGTTGGATACATCAACTCAATATTCAAGAAAGGGGATAAACGCAAATGCTCTAATTATAAGGAAATAAGTGTTATCAGCTCAGTGGGGAGGTTGTACGGTAGAATAATAAAAAAAGAATAGAATCAGAATACGAAGACATAGAAGAACAAAATGGATTTAGTGCAGGAAGATTATGCATTGATGGTATATTCGTTTTGCAGCATGTAATCGCAAAACGGAAGGCAAGGAATCTATCTACCCACCTATTGTTTGTAGATTTAGAGAAGGCATACGATATGGTACCTTTGAAAAAACTGTTTCAAACGTTGACGCAAGTAGGTCTCAGTAGAGATAATGTGGATGCTATCGCAAATATATACAAAAATGCAAGAAGTGTCGTTAAAGAAGGAAACTTTATATCTGAATCATTTCCAATAACAAAGGGGCTTAAACAGGGATGTTGTCTATCTCCGACCTTATTTAAAATATATATTCAATCATTGCTAGAGCAGTGGAGGAAACAAGTATCCGGAATGGGAATAGACATAAGCGGTGGTAAATGTCTAACAACTTAATTTTTCGCAGATGATCAGGTAGTCGTAGCGAATGATGAACAAGACATGGACTACATGTTTAGGAAACTAAAGAAAGAATATGAAAAATAAGGCCTCAATATGAATATGTCAAAGACAGAGTATCTTAAAATAGGAGATGATGAAGAAGATCCAGAGTTAGAAATTAGAAACACAAAAACATGCAATGCATATATCTAAATATCTCGGATCTATATTATCTGAAGAAGGTACTACCAAAAGAGACATCTAAAACAGAACGAAGCAGAGAAAAAAAGCGGTAAACATTCTAAACTCATTGTGATTGTGAGTTTTGACTCATTTTCATAATACTACATAATAGTATTATGGATTCACATTGGAATTTTTTTCATCATTGTAAAATCAAATAATAGAATTAAAGTATGCAAAATTGGGATATTGAGAAGACTACTTAAAATATCCTGGATAGACAGCTTTATCAAGAAAAGCAACTTCATTACTCATGTGCTCATTAAAACTAGTTAAAAATTTCATTCAAGGGGATCCGTAGCTGATAAAAAAAAGGGAGTGTGAAAGACGTGTTAGGGTTGAAGCTCAGAAGTAGTAATTTTAGTTCAAGTTAATTTGGAACCTTCTTTAAGTACTGAAAAAATATTTCAAGTATCTACAAAAGAGGTAAAAGAAATAAATTAGACTTACAATCAGTTTAATTTTACTACCCAAAAAGAACCACCCGGTTTCGCTTTCTAAAATTTGCAAAGCATCATCAGGTCAGTGTTACAAAGTAAATTAAATGCTGAAATTATAAAAAGCCCATATTAGGGTGCTGTCTTATAAAGATATAGATCAAAAAAGTTATAGTAATTATGCCAATATTACATGTCTGTGTTTATTAATATGCATAAAATTGCTTTAGCAGACAAAGTAACAACCCACAAATTGGTAAAAGATAATCTGTTGAATTGTAATAAATTAGAAATAAACAAAATACTACTTACATTCCGGTATAAGAGTTTTTATATAATGATTGGTGATACATAGTTCAAACTATCCCGTATTGCTGATAATGGGCGATCTTCGGTCAATCTTGTAACTGTCTGACAATTAAGGAGGAAGTCTCTTGAGGAAACCTCAATTTACTGTCAATAAATGCTAAAAGTCTTGTAGATACTCTTCTGACTCTGAAGGGGGCAAAAATGTTAAGATTAGATATTTATGAAGATAAGAATATGGTTAAAACAATAAATGGCAGAACAAATTTTACGGGAGAATCAACTGCAATCATCTTCTTCTTCTTCATGTGCCATCTCCTCTCAGAAAGTTGGCAACCATTATGGCAATTCGTACTTTTAATACCGCTGCTCTAAAGAGGTCAGCAGAAGTTCAGTTAAACCAAGCTCTCAAATTGTTTAACCAGCAGGTGCGTCTTTTTTTGCGACTCCTTCTACCTTGTATTCTTCCTTTTATTATTAATTACAGCAAGTTATAATACTCGCCCCTCATGACATGTCCCAGATATTGCAGTTTTCTGACTTTAATTGTATTTAAAACCTCTTTATCTTTTCCCTTTCTTCTCAACACCTCGACATTCGTGACTCTATCCACCCAACTTATTCTTAATATCCTTCTGTAGGCCCATAACTCGAAGGCTTCTAATCTGTCAGAAACATCTTTCTTTAATGTTCAAGCCTCCAACCCATAAAATAATACGGAGAACACGTAGCATCTCAGAAGTCTTATATCTTTAAAGAAATTGAAATGTCCCTGCTGCAGAGTACTTTTTTCAGTTTGTTGAAAGAATTTCTTGCCTGCAATCATGAAAATTACTAAAATTGAGAAAAATGTTTTTGTAGTTTATGGTGAATATTTCGAGTGTGATACTTGGATAAAATTCTGGTTTATACGTTCATATGAACTAAGATTTTGATATGGAAGCTTATCAAAGATTGGATGCAAATATTGAAAAAAAGATTAAAAAATGTAATAATAATATTAAAATTAGAGAAAACTCAGTAAACTTTAATGAGGGAATTCCCACAGAGCTTTTCAAAGCAAAATTAAAACCGTAAAATAGTTTCGAAACACAATTCAGATTTCTGCCTTAATCTGAGCCTTCTAAACTTCTAAATTGCAAGGCAAAACAGACGTTGGTAAAGATGTTAATAGAGACATGGGAAATCTAAAATTTGCATTCCACGACATGTCTCTTCAACTAAGCAGAAATCCTTAGCGAATTGGTTTCTTGTACTCATACAGAGAAGATCCGAATAAAATGAAAAAGACAGTCAAGATTTGATTTCATGTAAAAAGTGTCTATGTATCTGTTTATACGTATTTCGCCCTAATAGGGCTCATCAGAATAGCTATTCATAGGCTTTCTCAACGTAAAAAATAAATCTTTTCTGTCTTTAAGAAGCAACACTAAAATGGCTTCGATATAGACGCAATAGCGACATCTGATAATAAATCTGTAAAATAGTTTCGAAACACAATTCAGATTTCTGCCTTAATCTGAGCCTTCTAAAAATTGCAAAAAAAAGGCAAAACAGACGTTGACTGTTCTACTAATCCCAGTGTTCTGAATCGATGATATTGTTACAGGTATTCAAAATATAACCACGACGTAGGGGAGAATAAATTGTTAGGGTGTTCAGCCTATTATCCAGGTGATAAACCTCTAGATTCACTAAGTATTATAAGCGACATAGTTGCCTATTGCATAGGAAAAGGATTACAACAACTAATTATAGAATGTGATGTGTATGCACACGACACTACATGGATAGCACCAATATTAAGGCAAGGGTTGAGTATATTTTGAATTTCCTGTTATGTTAAGGTTAAATTATATTCAGTATAGGAAACAAAATAACTTTTATCGCTAGGGCAAGCAAAGAAGTTTAAGATTTTTTTTTTTTTTTTTTTTTTTTTTTATTTTAATTAACGTGTCTCGACTACGAGGTCATTGACACGATGACAGTATAATACAATATAAAGTATATACAATTTTACATTTGACAATATACAGTACTTATTTTTTCCAAATTTAACCGTTACACTTAATTATTAAACTTTAGAGTTTACTAAGCACTTCAATGTCTTTTAAATATTTAAACAGGTTTACAAATTGCTGAGTTTCACTTAACATTTCTTTAATATTATCTCCCAACTGGTGTTGTTTTCTTTTAGCAGAAAGATGCGGACATTCTATAAGAAAATGTCTGACTGTTAAGAGACTGCTGCAATGGCTGCATGAAGGTGGATCGGTAGATGCCATTAGAAAGCCATGTGTAAGACGAGTGTGTCCAAGTCTTAATCTTCTTAGAATAACCTTGTGTCTTCTGGGCATAGGTGGTAGCTCTAAGGAAGGTATAACTGGTTGTATATCGTGTAAGTGACTCTCAGTTTTATTCCAATTAGCTTGCCATTTGTCATATATACGCTTCTTAAACATTTTCTTAATATCATTATGCAACTGGATATTTGATATAGGTATATCCAAAGTAGAAGCTTCTTTTGCGGCTACATCTGCAGCCTCATTTCCTACAACTCCTACATGTGAAGGTACAAAGACAATAGTGACAATTACTCCATGATCCATAAGTTTATTATATATGTCATGTATTAAATTCACCAGAGGATGATCTGAGAACATGTTTTTGATTACTTGTATTGATGATAAGGAGTCAGTGCAAATCGCTACATTGCGGTCAGTTGGTTCCAACATACGAAAAGCCTCGACGATACCATATAGTTCTGCAACGACTGCAGCGACTACAAACGGCAGGAAGTTTGATTAGTTTTGTAGTGCTGAAAGAGGAAACAACAGCACTACCCACCCCTACATCATTTTTAGAGGCATCTGTATAAAGAACTTTACGAAACTGATTTCGATTAAGTATGTCTAGGAACAATTGTTTAATTATAGCTTTAGGAGTATCATGTTATTGAAAGAGCAAAGGGAAGTATTGACATTCGGAAGTTGCTTATGCCACGGAGGAAGTGTAGAGATATGAAAGGGTGAAGTTTTCAGAAAGATCAAAACCATCGAGAATAGAATTTAGTATGCAAGATAGGGGTTGTGCAGCTCTAGTGGTCTGAGAATGATGAATGAGATTATTTGGTTGTATAATTAGTTGATAGACTGGATTTTGTGGATTGGCTGATAAGCTAGCTGCATATGACAAAAGAAGATGTTGTCTCCTTAACCAGAGTGGTGGTTCGTTAGCTTCACAGTACATACTTTGAGTTGGGCTAGATCTGAAAGCACCTAAGCAGATCCTAAGACCCGTATTATGTACGGAGTCAAGAGCTTTTAGATGTGACTTGGAGGCAGACATATAGACAAAACTACCATAGTCTATTTTTGAGCGAATAATGGATCTGTAAACTGTAAGCAATACCTCTTCGTCGGCTCCCCAATGAAAATGTGCTAAACTTTTTAGGATATTAATATTTTTTTAAGCAGTTGCCTTTCGTTTCCTGTATGTGTGTATTCCAAGTAAGTCTGGAGTCGAAGGTCAGTCCTAAGACTTTATGATGATCAATAACATCTAGTACTACTCCGTTGTATGTCAAAATTGGATTATCTTTTGTCGTTTTTCTGCTAAATCTCATGATTTAGTTTTTTGAGAAGAGAAGGAAAGCCCAATATGCCTCGACCATCTTTCTATATTATCAATGGCTGTTTGCATTAGTCGACAGGTTGTTTCGGTATTCTTTCCTCTGCAAAAGAGTACAAGGTCATCAGCGTATAATGCGTGTTTAACTGGAAGATGAATACTTTTGCCTACATCATTAAATGCCAAACTAAACAGAGTTGTGCTTATAACAGAACCTTGTGGTACTCCATTATGTTGAATACGAGTAGATGACCGCTTTCCGTTTAAAATAACTTTAAAAGTTCTATCATCTAAAAAATTCTGCACAAAGTAGTATATGTTTCCACCAAGTCCACATTGTTGAAGTTTTTGGAGTATTATAGATTTTTGAACAGTGTCAAAGGCTCCTTCTACATCAAAAAAGGCTGCTAATAAATCTTCTTTACAGGCCATAGAGTCGGAAATATGTGACTGTAAAATTACCAAATTATCTGATGTGGAGCGATGAGATCTAAAACCAGATTGTGCCGGTGAAATAATTCTATTTTTTTCCAAAAACCAGACCAATCTTTTGTTTACCATTTTCTCCATTAATTTGCACATGGTGCACGTCAGTGATATTGGCCTATATGAATTAGATAAGCTTTGTGTTTGGTTATGAACTTTTTTAATTGGTATAATATATGATTCTCGCCACAGCTTAGGAAAATTATAACTGTTCCAAATACCGTTGTAAAATTTTAATAAAACAATGATACACGGAGTCGATAATTTCTTTAAGAATATGAAAGGAATGTCATCTGGACCAGAGGCTGTGTTTTTACACAAATCGAGTGCCGTCATTAGTTCCTCTAAGGTAAATGGTGTATTAATAGGATCGATTTCTTGTACAGTTTTTATTGTGGAGGCATTTTCGGTTAATGTGCCTGATGATATGTTAGGTGAGTATTGTCTTTTGGATTTTTGTTACAAACGTATCAGCTAGTAAATTGGCAATGCGTTGTGTGTCATTGATAACGATGTTTTCATAGCTTATACTTTGAATACCAAAACTTGTCTTACGGCCCTGCATTTGTCGTATTTTCGTCCATACTTCCGCAGAAGGAGTGTTGGTTTTTTAGTGATGAAGTATATTCTCTCCATGAAATTTTCTTGTTTTCTTTTAGCACGTATTTTGCTCTGGCCTTTAGTTTTTTAAATTGCACAAAATCTTCGTTATTTCGAGTTCTTCGATATCTGTTTAATGCTTTTTTGCATTGACGAACTGCATATTCACAGTCCTTATTCCACCATGGTACTTTCTTCCGTCTATAGGTTGTAGAAGTTTTGCCAATATGTAAATCAGCTGCAGAGATAATGCAGTGGATAAAAAGGTTCAGAGATTCGTCTACGTCATCAGAAAGAGACAGAAGTGGAAGTTTTTTTTCGAGATACGAGCAGAAGCCAATCCAATCTGCATTGGCGATTCGCCATTTGGGTACATTATAATTACTAGATTTATTCTCGCTATTTGAAATCAGAATTGGAAAGAGGTTGCTATCAAAGAGACTGTCGAGGACATGCCAGTTTAATAGAGATGATGACTTTGGATCAGAAAAGCTCAAATCAATTGCTGAAAATGTGCCAGAAGATATATTGCAGTATGTGCTTGATCCGGTATTTAATAGACAAGTGCTAGAACAATTTAATACATTTTCAATGACTTTTCCCCTTCCAAATGTTTTATCAGAGCCCCACATAATATTATGTGCATTGAAATCACCCACAAGGAGATAAGGAGTGGGGAGTTGATGGATTAAATCATACAGTTCCTCTTCTGAAAGTTTGTAATTAGGTGGTATGTAAATGCTGCATACTGTAATTTTGCTGGGGCACCAGATGGAGACTGCGACTGCTTCAATGCCAGTAGTGAGTATGTGATGTGTAGAAAATAGATCTCTGGAAACAAAAATTGAGGTGCCGCCACTGGCTCTCAGGAAGTCCTTTCGTAGACAATTGTAACCTTCGTAATTTTTAAGTTGTCCAATTTTGGTATCTTTAAAGTTTGTCTCTTGTAAACATATAAAATCTGCTTCTGTTTCTGCGATCAATTGTTGGATTCTTTCGTATCTCGGATAGAATCCGTCACAATTCCATTGAATTAATTTGAAAAGTAACTAAGTAATTAAAAGGTAGATTTTTGGGACTTTTGTGATGTATCTGAGAGATAATCGTCGTCAGTTGATGATTGTGATACTTCAGCGTTGCTATTATCTGTGGTTAAATATTTCTTTAATTTTTTCGTTGTTCTGGTAACTCTACCCTTAACAGATCTTTCTGTTAAAGAAGGATATATCTTATACATATCGTCTAACAGGACTTGTATATCTGTAGTAATTTGCAGAGCTTCGATTACTGGGTTGCCGTTGCCAAATGAGTTCTCGAGGAATGCAATAATCTGATCAGCTGTTAACGAATAGTCATTCGGATTTGTGTTACAGAGATTTTGTATAATTGTCTTTGTGTTGTCTGATAAAATAGCTTCGTTTGTGGACTGCATCCTAGGTTTCTTCTTAACTAATTTTGGTTTATCAGTGCTGGAGGAGTGCTCAGGAGGGGGCATTACATCAACGTCGGATGTCTGATCTTCAAGAGAATTTGTGTCATTAGTTGATGAATGCAGTCGTTTGACACCTGGTGCTGGTAATAATGTAGTTGCTTGAATATTCTCAGAATTTGTATCAATTATTGTAGTTGTTGACAATGTTGATGGTAAATTATTTGATTGCGGCAATGAGGTTGTTTGTGTATTTGTGTTAGGACATTTGTTTGCTGTATGTCCAGGCTGTTTACAAAGGAAACATTCCATACGATCTGTAGACAAGAATATTCTATATGCAATATTCTCATGCTGTATTAAAAGTGACGTTTGAAGCTCGTAGTTCTCAGTAGCTGGAATAACGTAGACTTGACGTCTGAAACTCATAATATGCGAGTACTCATCTCCTGGGATACCTGCCTTTAATAATAATATAGGCGACACCATTTGAAGTCCGAAATCTTTGAGTGCCTGTTCTATGATCTCGTTAGGTATGGATGGACAGACATTTGATATTAATATTCTCTTAGCTGGAGAAATTAGTCTTCTTATACTCAGCTCAACGGAATTTACAGTTACAGTGGAATGCTCTAATATAAGCTGGTCTACAAGTTCGGTTCTTGATAAGTAGATACACACTCGGTTGTTTGATATTTTCGATGCAAAACAAACATTTTTGGGATTAACGATGTTTCCAACTGCTTTAACGTAGTCCAATAACACAAGATTGGGATGAGAATGTATGATAATTGCTTGTTCTTTTTTTGGAAAAATAGGTTTAGGTCTTGTTTTGGCTGCAGCAACGTATGAAGTTGTAGGTGTATTGTTTTCTCCGTCATTTGTTAACATTATTGATTTAGTTACGTTTGAAGTAGTTTGTTCAATTTCGTTGCCCTTGTAGTCAAAAGCAACAGGTTTAGGATTATCCATAGTGGTTGTAATTATTGGCCAGTATCTAGATAACAACAACACACCATTTCGTATTACTGGTTGCCTATAAAATTAGCGTAAAGCGAAAGGCGATTTGAAATATATTAGTGTTTCACTAATGAGCACAAAAAGGTTCAAAGATAAACAAAATAAACAGTTCAATGCAACAATTATAGTCAGATATTAAATATTACATTTACGCTTACTCGTAGGCAAAAGTTAACAGCAGTTTCCAATACACTACACTTTTATGTTTATATGTCCAAAATTTGGTAAATTTACAATCCAAATATTCACTTTAAAAACTTAAATAACGATTCTCGACATACAGAACGGCCTTCACACGTTCAGTCACCGGAATCCAATCAAGTTTAAGATTTAATACTCTACACAAGCAAGATAAGTGATATACTAAATTGATGTGCTTGATAAACCCTTATGTTCGGATTACAGATATATACGATTTAATCTTAATATATTTCCATCAAAAATAAAACACAGAAATCCTGAAAATACAAACTGGGTAGAGTATAGAGAGTCCCTCAGTAGAAATTTTGGGCAAAGTACGAACAGGTTTAAAGGTGTAGAGACCATAAATTCGGCAGCAGAAACGGTAAGCGAAGCTATTATGGTTGGTACTAGAATAGTTTCGCCTAGAATATTTTATTAAAAGCAATTCTCTCCTACCCACTACACAGTATGGATTTCGGAGAGGCCGTACTACTATAGATGCATTGACCCATATGGTTACAGATGCACAAATATGCTATCGATAACAAATACATGTTATGCCTATTTGTTGACCTAAAAGGTGCATATGATGGGGTTGATTTGAGTATTTTAAAAACAAAATTGTGTAGAATGGGTATCAGCAAACAAGTATCAAATAACTTAATAAATTTATTTCTAAACAGAAAAATTTATATTTGTGACTACAAAAATGTACTCCACGGACCAAGAACAGTATATAACGGTTTGCGGCAGGGATCAATGTTGAGCCCACTTGTATTTAATGTATACACAGCAGAGCTGCATAGTTTTATGAATGCCACTATAAAATTTATTCAGTACGTGGATGTTATTTGTTTCTGTACTATTCATAGTTCATATTATGAACGATGTGTTACAGATATAGAGTATATTTTTTGCTGCATGCGTGATTGGTTACACACTATGGGTTTTAGTTTTTCACAGCAAAAGACAGCGGTTATGTGTCTTACTAGGCGCAGACTTCAAACTTCTGATTTGTATACCATAGGTGATTTAACTATACCCATAGTGAAACAATATAATTATCTTGGCATCTATATTAATAATAAACTCCTATGGACCAGCCACATAAAACACGTAAAGCAAAAATGTGAGAAAGGGATCAATATTCTGCGTGTAGTTTCCAAATATAAATGGGGTGCAGATGTTAAAATATCCCTTACATTTTATAAGTCATACATCAGCTCGATAATGGAATATGGATGTACTATTTATGCCTCAACTTGCAAATCAAACTTATTAATCTTATACAGAATTAAATATAAGTCTAGG
This sequence comes from Diabrotica undecimpunctata, assembly GCF_040954645.1. Classification (NCBI taxonomy): domain Eukaryota; kingdom Metazoa; phylum Arthropoda; class Insecta; order Coleoptera; family Chrysomelidae; genus Diabrotica; species Diabrotica undecimpunctata. The sequence continues at coordinate 23,358 of NW_027313100.1, forward strand.
AACTATGTTGTCGTCACCTAATTGTGCAGTTCTCGCTGAAGCACAAGAACCGCCTTTGGGCCTTCGAAGAGAGTATTTTGCTAATAGACAGCTTATAAAGTGCAGAACGTTTAGTATATCAAAAAAATATCAAATATAGTGGTCCAGAACCTTACAAACAAATATTGGAGAAATAAAACGTCTCCCCGCTTGCTGATGCTTTTATTGACACTGAGAGACATAAAGAACTAATACATAGGCAACAAAAATATCCTGTTTGCGAAATTATTTTTGAAGCCTTAATATTTAAACCAACATTTTAATTCCAACTCTGAGATAGCGCGT